>NC_054544.1:524979-824979 GCF_017654505.1 Polyodon spathula
TTGCGCAGGAATCCTGCAATCCGACAGACCTCAAACAAATGTTATCAGTTTCAAATGTAATTACAGTTACCACACGGGGGCGCGCCAGTCCACGTGAGAATACAAGACGGAACATTTAGATGACAGATACATAATTACAAGAGAGTGCATTTAGAACGTGTTCTGCAATTCATCCAAGTGCTGCGGTATAGCATCAGGAACACGTGAAAAGGGGAGTGTGTTGTACCGATTAAACACACGTTCATATAGCACCGCGGTGCCTCCAGAGCATTGCGCGCACGCTAATAACATCATGTCATGATCAAGGTCGGGTGTAAGGGGTGCCAGCCAACGCTTTTATTTAAATTATTGAGGTTTCTCTAACCACTGTTTGCCCCTACCTCTGTTTTTTTTCCCCGGACAAAGAGAGGCTGAATATGGCTATTGAATATGATACAGGTCTTATAAAACCTATTGCGGGTTTCGTATGTTTCCCCCCTTTTAGTCTTTGGGATGCTCTGTAAATGCCTCGACATTCCCAGGTGATAACACCCCCTCTCCAAACATAAGAACATAAGAAAGTTTACAAACGAGAGGAGGCCATTCGGCCCATCTTGCTGGTTTGGTTGTTAGCAGCTTATTGATCCCAAAATCTTATCAAGCAACTTCTTGAAGGATCCCAGGGTGTCAGCTTCAACAACATTACTGGGGAGTTGATTCCAGACCCTCACAATTCTCTGTGTAAAAAAGTGCCTCTTATTTTCTGTTCTGAATGCCCCTTTGTCTAATCTGCATTTGTGACCCCTGGTCCTTGTTTCTTTTTTCAGGCTGAAAAAGTCCCTTGGGTCGACACTGTCAATACCTTTTAGAATTTTGAATGCTTGAATTAGGTCGCCACGTAGTCTTCTTTGTTCAAGACTGAACAGATTCAATTCTTTTAGCCTGGCTGCATATGACATGCCTTTTAAACCCAGAATAATTCTGGTCGCTCTTCTTTGCACTCTTTCTAGAGCAGCAATATCTTTTTTATAGCAAGGTGACCAGAACTGCACACAATATTCAAGATGAGGTCTTACTAGTGCATTGAACAGTTTTAACATTACTTCCCTTGATTTAAATTCAACACTTTTCACAATGTATCTGAGCATCTTGTTAGTCTTTTTTATAGCTTCCCCACATTGTCTAGATGAAGACATTTCTGAGTCAACAAAAACTCCTAGGTCTTTTTCATAGATTCCTTCTCCAATTTCAGTATCTCCCATATGATATTTATAATGTACATTTTTATTTCCTGCGTGCAGTACCTTACACTTTTCTCTATTAAATGTCATTTGCCATGTGTCTGCCCAGTTCTGAATCTTGTCTAGATCATTTTGAATGACCTTTGCTGCTGCAACAGTGTTTGCCACTCCTCCTACTTTTGTGTCGTCTGCAAATTTAACAAGTTTGCTTACTATACCAGAATCTAAATCATTAATGTAGATTAGGAATAGCAGAGGACCTAATACTGATCCCTGTGGTACTCCACTGGTTACCACACTCCATTCTGAGGTTTTTCCTCTAATCAGTACTTTCTGTTTTCTACATGTTAACCACTCCCTAATCCATGTACATGTGTTTCCTTGAATCCCTACTGCGTTCAGTTTGAGAATTAATCTTTTGTGCGGGACTTTGTCAAAAGCTTTCTGGAAATCTAAATAAACCATGTCATATGCTTTGCAATTATCCATTATCGATGTTGCATCCTCAAAAAAATCAAGCAAGTTAGTTAGGCACGATCTCCCTTTCCTAAAACCATGTTGACTGTCTCCCAGTACCCTGTTACCATATAGATAATTTTCCATTTTGGATCTTATTATAGTTTCCATAAGTTTGCATATAATAGAAGTCAGGCTTACTGGTCTGTAGTTACCTGGTTCAGTTTTGTTTCCCTTTTTGTGGATCGGTATTACGTTTGCAATTTTCCAGTCTGTCGGTACCACCCCTGTCAAGTGACTGTTGCATGATCTTGGTTAGCGGTTTGTAAATTACTTCTTTCATTTCTTTGAGTACTACTGGGAGGATCTCATCCGGCCCAGGGGATTTGTTTATTTTAAGAGCTCCTAGTCCCTTTAACACTTCTGCCTCAGTTATGCTAAAGTTATTTAAAACTGGATAGGAACTGGATGACATGTGGGGCATGCTGTCAGTATCTTCCTTTGTAAAAACTTGTGAAAAGTAATAATTTAATATATTTGCTATTTTTTTTCTTCATCTACGATTTTGCCATTTGTATCTCTTAAACATTTAATCTCCTCTTTGAATGTTCTTTTGCTGTTGTAATATTGGAAAAAACATTTTGGAATTGGTTTTAGCTCCCTTAGCAATGTTCATTTCTATTTCTCTCTTGACAGATGTAAAACACCAGCAAAGAAGCAGTGGGAAGTAACCCACAAATACAGCGTTTGCTACCAATAAAACAAAACAAGTGGCTGGGACACTCGCTGTTCATTTAGCTCTGGGAACATGTCTGCAATAGACCCAGATAACCTCCATTTCTTTCTATTGCCTTGCCATTATTATCCAAGCACAAATACTTTTACAGCACTACCATAATGAGTGAATATATTTATAAACGCATGTCTTGTTTTTACAAGACATACAATATATTAAAAACTGCAATAATCTGTATATTTCACTATATATGTCCTATTGTAAGTGACTCTGCATATAAAACACAGTTCACAGCCTACCTCTGTAAAGCAATTTGTGATGGTAGTCCACGACGAAAGGCGCTATATAAAAATAGATATTATTATATAGTAACAGCATGACAAAACTAATATATATATATATATTGAGATTCATGCAGTTGTATTGTCTAAGTGTCATTATACATGTATGCTTTGTTGATACAGTTTCCGGTAGCGAAAGCACTTGCATTGACCAGACTTTACTCTTATTTAATACAGACTCATGGGCTCCATTGTGGTATCTTCTGCCATTCACACAGTTTTCCCTACCCGAGCACTAAACAGCACTGGTCAAACTGTGTTTGTATTTGTGGAAGGCGTACTTTGTTCCTGTGACGTTTTACACGCTGTCTAGCAGAAAGGAGTGATACAGCGGGTTCATTCAGTACAGCCCCATTCGATTGCTTTTGAAAAAACAACTGAGGAGTTCTTTTTGAAGAATTGGGAAAGTGTTTAATGTTCTCTCTACTGGTGTTCTCAACTGTGATTAGGAGGGGCAGTTTCCTAGACACCAGTGACAGAGAAACCTGGAATGGAAAAAAAGAGATGCCCACCGAGTAGCAGTTTAATCTACTGCAGATTTTATTAACTTTTATTTGCCAAAGCAGTATAGTAACAACCTGATTGTGTCTATACAAGCTCATAGTAAAACCTGGAAAGGCTCAAATTGCTATGACATGGGAGTTTAACTTCCATCCCAGTCAATACAAAAAAACAATCCAGAATTTTGTTTTTAATGATTTACTTTTGATAAATTGAAGCAAAAAAAGAAAACAACAAAACACAAATTCAAGTATCAGCGTTGTTAAGAGGCGTAACCAGGAAACATAACCTTAAAAGATAAATATAAATCATTGAAAATAAACAGAACTCTCCTCCCCCCGCACCCCAAGAAAGGTAAGTTCCAGGTAGCAATGACGCTGGCTTCTGTCTCCGATATGTTAAGAACACTGTGGAGGACATGTAGGCTGTCCAAAAAATAAATACAAACATCATTACAGACTTCTAAGGATTCTCATATAATGAAAAACTTGAGTCTTGTCCTGATGTGCTAATAAAACAGAGTAGATTCAATGACCCTGCTCTTCGAAGGTCGATCTGGTTCAGTCATCATCACTTTCACTACTGGACTCGCTCAGCTGCAAGTCATTTTCTAAAAGAAAAAGGGAAAAAAACACATTGTAGCTCTGCGCTAAATAGCACTCAAAACCTCTTGACAGATGGGATGCTAAAATTCTGCTTGCAAGAGACAGACAGCATTGCTTTTAGTACGCAGTGCCTTGTGTCACACAGCTTCAGATAATAAAGTAGGATTAACATTCTGTTCAAATCTAAAACACACTTGACCCCAATGAGCACCTCCAACTCCCAATTCTGATCCAGCTGCGACAGCCACAGTACTTACTAAGTGTGTTCATTAGGTGCCCAGTGCCCTCTCCGGGTCTGCTGTTCATGCCAGGCACGGCTGATAGAGGGCATGGCAAGGAGGGAGGCCCGGTGAGATTGGGGCTCTCCTCCTCAGAGTCGCTGCTGGAACTGTCCTCGCTGCTCGAGGAGGAAGAGGAGCTGTCTCCACTACTCATCTGGGACAGAACACGGGCTTCTGCCATCAGCTCTGGGAAAGACAAGAAACAAACAACTACCTGCTAAAACCACAGCGAAACCCAACAGCAAACCTTTTTATAAGGGAGCGATCTAGTGCACTAGTGTCTGGATGCAAGCTGACAATGGGCAACCCTTTCTTTTGTGAACTGGACTAGGCATCACTGGTTAATATTGCATTGATCCACACTGGATACTTTCTGGAGGTCTACAACCCCAAAGAATCACCAGAGCTTGCAAGTGCAGAAAGACCAACGCAAATACCTGTAGGAAAACTAGCAAATATACTCTGTAAATACAACACATATGCTAAAATACAATGTGCATCTTATTTTACTGATAGGTTATCCAAGGAGGTTGTGAGGTTTACTGGTCTTTGTAAGAGGTGCAGGGCGCGAGTGCTCAAGGCGGGTGTGTGCAAGAGGTGCAGGGCGCGAGTGCTCAAGGCGGGTGTGTGTAAGAGGTGCAGGGTGCGAGTGCTCAAGGAGGATGTGTGCAAGAGGTGCAGGGTGTGAGTGCAGGGTGCGAGTGCTCAAGGAGGATGTGTGTAAGAGGTGCAGGGTGCGAGTGCTCAAGGAGGATGTGTGTAAGAGGTGCAGGGCGCGAGTGCTCAAGGAGGATGTGTGTAAGAGGTGCAGGGTGCGAGTGCTCAAGGAGGGTGTGTGTAAGAGGTGCAGGGCTCAAGGAGGGTGTGTGTAAGAGGTGCAGGGTGCGAGTGCTCAAGGCAGGGTGTGAGTGCTCAAGGAGGATGTGTGTAAGAGGTGCAGGGTGTGAGTGCTCAAGGAGGATGTGTGTAAGAGGTGCCGGAATCACCTCTCTCAATGTCGTCCATGGGGGAGGCTGGAGACATCTTGTCTTTCGGAGGGGAGCTCTTGGAGGCTGAAGGGGTCTTGCTGCTGCTGCTGCCGCCGCCACGTGCCTGCTGGCTCAGCCGACTGGTCTGCTGCTCCAGCAGAGACTGGACTTTACTGCTGCCTTCAGCCCTGGACAGAAGAAACACCACATTATCATTTTGACATTTTCATTTATATGCAGAATCTAACTGGATACAAGCTACCCAATGGATTAAAACTCTGTTCTTTCTCAAATTGAAGCACGTGTCCTCATCAGATCCGTTAACATAAGTCATCAAATCTTGTTGGAACCTCATGGGACTCCCGCATGGGTAGCGGATAAATAAATGTAAATCCTGTTCTCATGTAAACTCAAAGGAGTTTATTCTGCAACTCAACAAAAAGAATCCAGGAGTGAAAGTACTGAAGTGTGGTCCTACAGTAGCATATGAGGTTAAAGGAAGCTGCTTCACTTTCAGGCAGGCTGCTCCTAGGTGACTGTGCCCTGATCCTTCACGACACACCTGGTTTTCTTCACAGCAAGGTTACTGCTGAGCTTCTCCAGCCGGTACTCTCCGGTGTCGTGGTTCACAATCAGGATACACTCCTTCAGGTACGGCCTCTTGGAACCCTTGAACACAGTCACTGGGGCAGTCGACCCCTAATCAGGAAAAACAACATGACAATAAAAAGGTCACGTTAACATTGGTGAAGCAAACCTGTCTTTACTTTATTAACACCAGGAATAGCTGACCCATTGCTCAGCAATACAAACTTACACTATATCAAAATTGAACAGGTGTATGATTAAAATGCAATGAAAATGGAAAATCTTGTTAAATATTAAGAAAGTTAACAAGAAAAGCCAAACATCAAACATCTCAGTCTAGTTAAAAGGGGGTGTGTGCCCGTGAGCGTGTGCCTATGAGTGTGTGTCTGTTGCCTGTGAGAGTTTGTACATGTGTGTGTGTGCGTGCCTGTGTGTGTATGTTTGCTGCCTAAGTATGTGTGTGCTGCCTGTGAGAGTGTGTCTGCTGCATGTGTGTGTGTCTGCTGCATGTGTGTATGCCTGTGAGAGTGTGTGTGTCTGCTGCATGTGAGTGCTGCCTGTGAGTGTGTGTCTGCTGCACGTGTGTGTGCGTGTGTCTGCTGCATGTGAGTGTGCCTGTGAATGTGTGTGTGCCTGCTGCATGTGTGTGTGCCTGTGTGTGTGCCTGTGAGTGTGTGTGTCTGCTGCATGTGTGTGTGCCTGTGAGAGTGTGTGTGTCTGCCGCATGTGTGTGTGCCTGTGAGAGTGTGTGTGTCTGCTGCATGTGTGTGTGCCTGTCTGCCGCATGTGTGTGTGCCTGTGAGAGTGTGTGTGTCTGCCGCATGTGTGTGTGCCTGTGAGAGTGTGTGTGTCTGCTGCATGTGTGTGTGCGTGTGTCTGCTGCATGTGTGTGTGCGTGTGAGCGTGTGTGTGTCTGCTGCATGTGTGTGTGCGTGTGAGTGTGTGTGTGTCTGCTGCATGTGTGTGTGCCTGTGAGAGTGTGTGTGTCTGCCGCATGTGTGTGTGCCTGTGAGTGTGTGTGTCTGCTGCATGTGTGTGTGCCTGTGAGAGTGTGTGTGTCTGCCGCATGTGTGTGTGCCTGTGAGAGTGTGTGTGTCTGCTGCATGTGTGTGTGCCTGTGAGAGTGTGTGTGTCTGCTGCATGTGTGTGTGCGTGTGAGAGTGTGTGTGTCTGCTGCATGCGAGTGTGCCTGTGAGTGTGTGTGTCTGCTGCATGTGTGTGTGTGTCTGCTGCATGTGTGTGTGCGTGTGAGTGTGTGTGTCTGCTGCATGTGTGTGTGCGTGTGTCTGCTGCATGCGTGTGTGCGTGTGAACGTGTGTGTGTGTGTCTGCTGCATGCGTGTGTGCCTGGTAGTGTTATCGTCACCTGTATATACAGTACCAGTCAGAAGTTTGAGTGCACTTGCTGGAAACTAGGTTTTTTCATAATTGACAATGTTTTACGTCGTACACGTTTCTGTAAATACTTGAAAATGAAAACACATGTTACAATATACAAAACAAAACATAAGGAGTATCAAAGCAATGTTCAAGATTGTCTCTAAATCTTGGATTCCTCAAAATAGCCACCCTTTGCCTTAACAGCCTCACAAACACAAGGCATTCGGTTAACAAGTTTCACCAGGAAATCACCCAACATGTCTTCCCAGCTCTTCTGCTGCAATTCCCAGAGATGTAGGAGACTTGTGGGTAGTTTTGCTTTGACTCTTCTTTCCAGTTCGTCCCATACAAGTTCTATGGGATTGAGGTCTAGAGAATGGACAGGCCAGGTCATCAGACTGAGTTGTCCTTCACCAGATAGTTCTTACACAACTTTGAGGTGTGTTTCGGGTCATTATCTTGCTGAAGAATGAAGGACTGCCCAACTAGCCGTAAACCTGATGGAATGGCATCCCTCTGAAGTATGCTAAGATAGCCATGCTGGTTGAGCTTGCCATGGACTTGGTAAAGATCACCAATTCTGTCACCAGCAAAGCAACCCCAGACCATGACACTGCCTCCTCCCTGCTTGACAGTGGGAACCACACATGCAGAACTCATGCGCTCACCCTCTCTGCATCTTACAAATACTCTGCGGTTGGACCCAAATTTCAAATTTTGACTCATTGGTCCATAAGACTGACTTCCACGCCTCAAACATCCAGTTTCTGTGTTGTTTGGCCCAGGCAAGTCTCTTCCTCTTATTCTGCACTCTTAACAATGGTTTCTTTGCAGCAATTCTTGTTAGGCCAACTTAACACAATCTCCTCTGAACAGCTGATGTTGAAACATCTGTACTTCTAGTAGCATTTAGCTGAGCTATTTCAGGGGCAGTTAATCGCCGGTTTCACAGACTTGTGACTCAAATGAACTTGTTCTCTGATTCTGATGTCACCCTTGGCCTGTCTAACCTTGTTTGGTCCTCATGAGTGCCAGTTTCTTCAAATTGTTTGATGGTCTTGGCCACAGCAGTTACAGACACTTGCAAAGTTCTTGCGATTTGTCTTAAAGATTGATCTTCATTTCTTAAAGTAATTACAGACTGTTTTTTTTCTTTGCTTAACTGAGCATATTTTGCCATTTTCTGCTCCCTTACATTCAGGAATGACAAACTTGTGCCTAAGCTACCTATATCTATAGTAATCATGGACCCTCACCTGTTAACAATAATTGATGACAAAAGGTTAATTAAGTAACATGATAGTTAACTCAGAGAACATCTAACAAAGACACTTTTATACTTAGGCCAGTGTTCTAACACCGTGTTATACACATTTCAGACTTTTAACTGACTTGGGCTTCAGACTGAAATCCCCTTGCTTTGGGTGACCATTTCATGAAATTGACCAGATTTACATTTTTATTTAAAAATTAAATTTTTGAATGCAATTCACTTATAATTATCAGCTTATACGAGTACACATATCATATAATGAAATATTAAGTGGTTATAGACAAGTTTATACAGTTAAAAGCATAGATAATCATGAAAAACCTGGTTTCAAGCAGGTGTACTCAAACTTTTGACTGGTACTGTATATGTGAGTGTGTGTGTGTAGAATTTGTCTTACCTCTAGATTTGGTAGTGTTATCGTCACCTGTTCACCTTTGCCCACCTCCAGATCTCCTTCACAAGCGGTATCGATGGATGCCGGTTTGAAGTCATCTATGAAATAAAAGTATTTAATACCCTGTATACCAATGAGCTGATAACATGAAGTTGTATGCCAGAGCTGCAAGCATGAAGCATTGAACAGCAATCGCCTGTATACCAATGAGCACTGAACAGCAATCGCCTGTATACCAATGAGCATTGAACAGCAATCCCCTATACACCAATGAGCATTGAACAGCAATCCCCTGTACACCAATGAGCATTGAACAGCAATCCCCTGTATACCAATGATCTGTGTACATGAAGCATTTAACAGCAATCCCCTGTATACCAATGAGCATTGAACAGCAATCCCCTGTATACCAATGAGCATTGAACAGCAATCCCCTGTATACCAATGAGCATTGAACAGCAATCCCCTGTATACCAATGAGCATTGAATAGCAATCCCCTGTATACCAGTGAGCATTGAATAGCAATCCCCTGTATACCAATGAGCATTTAACAGCAATCCCCTGTATTCCAATGATTTGTGTACATGAAGCATTTAACAGCAATCCCCTGTATACCAATGAGCACTGAACAGCAATCCCCTGTATACCAATGAGCATTGAATAGCAATCCCCTGTATACCAATGAGCATTGGATAGCAATCCCCTGTATACCAATGAGCATTGAACAGCAATCCCCTGTATACCAATGATCTGTGTACATGAAGCATTTAACCCTGTATACCAGAGCTGTGTACACATGAAGCATTTAACAGCAATCCCCTGTATACCAATGAGCATTGAACAGCAATCCCCTGTATACCAATGATCTGTGTACATGAAGCATTTAACAGCAATCCCCTGTATACCAATGAGCATTGAACAGCAATCCCCTGTATACCAATGAGCACTGAACAGCAATCCCCTGTATACCAATGAGCATTGAATAGCAATCCCCTGTATACCAATGAGCATTGGATAGCAATCCCCTGTATACCAATGAGCATTGGATAGCAATCCCCTGTATACCAATGAGCATTGGATAGCAATCCCCTGTATACCAATGAGCATTGGATAGCAATCCCCTGTATACCAGAGCATTGAACAGCAATCCCCTGTACACCAGAGCATTGAACAGCAATCCCCTGTACACCAATGAGCATTGAACAGCAATCCCCTGTACACCAATGAGCATTGAACAGCAATCCCCTGTACACCAATGAGCACTGAACAGCAATCCCCTGTACACCAATGAGCACTGAACAGCAATCCCCTGTACACCAATGAGCATTGAACAGCAATCCCCTGTATACCAATGATCTGTGTACATGAAGCATTTAACAGCAATCCCCTGTATACCAATGAGCATTGAACAGCAATCCCCTGTATACCAATGAGCATTGAACAGCAATCCCCTGTATACCAATGAGCATTGAACAGCAATCCCCTGTATACCAATGATCTGTGTACATGAAGCATTTAACAGCAATCCCCTGTATACCAGAGCTGTGTACATGAAGCATTTAACAGCAATCCCCTGTATACCAATGAGCATTGAACAGCAATCCCCTGTATACCAATGAGCATTTAACAGCAATCCCCTGTATACCAATGAGCATTTAACAGCAATCCCCTGTATACCAATGAGCATTGAACAGCAATCCCCTGTATACCAATGATCTGTGTACATGAAGTATAACAGCAGTTATTCAAACGTACACAGACGAGCCACTGTGTTCAATCTTTAATAGCAGGCAGCAAGACCTTCTCCATTGGGTTCTTCCAACTCCAGTGCTATTACATTAAGAGCAAAGATGAAACACCAACCAGTAAATCATTGCTTCTTGAAGTTTAAAAATGTGTATTTCTAACCACGAAGTATATATTTATTTATCCATTCTCTCTCATGTAGTTTAAAAGCCACATTTTAGTATCAGCGCTTTTATTCATTGGTTGCTGTCAGAACGCGTTGCTGTTTTAGATTCACTCGCTTCTTTACGCTGTAATTTATACCCCACCTTGTTATACCGTGGAGTGAAAATGTAATGGTGCAGAAAGACGGGTCACGCCGCTTCTTCCTGGTGCAGAATAACGGACCAGTTTAAAACTGTACTGCAATCTTTCTAAACACACTCATGAAACGCTATCTTTGAGCTGCTGCTTGTTCTCGAAGCCACTTCTATGGTCCTAATCGTACACCTGAAGTTAGTGTGTGTGTGTGTGTGTGTGTGTGTGTGTTGGAATAAAGAACTGGTTTATATCACAAACTCAGTATCTTAATTTTCTCAGCTGACCCTCGATGACCTGTCTTTCCAGTACACATATGCCGATTGCCTTTAGTTTATTGAACTCAAAGAGATACTTTAATTCTTCACTATATCCATATGGGCGCTGCAGTTAAAATGCGCTCGGGTAAACAACACGTACACAGTACAAACTCCCGGGATACCAGTTTGAGACGGACAGGCTGGGAGACACCGTCACTCGCCGAATAACCCTACTCACTTCTAAGATTACTACGAAATCAGTCATTTCTTTATAAAAAAAACGAAAGTAACTTACATCTGACAGTGTGGAATGCGCATTTTGGGTGACTCTCAAAGCTTTCTCCTAGTATCAAGACGTGCTCTTTTGTATCAAAGTTGGAATAAGCTGATCCATTCATTTTGGCAGAAGCTTGCTGCCATGTGTTCAAAAGTAACTCTGACTCGGTATCTTCTTCGGGAGACTGTTACAGTGACCGCTCTTAGCCTTCTTCTAATTGGTACTCTTTCCGTGAAGGCGGAGCATTCGGAATGTCCCAACGTTGCGATTGGTCGTGACAGTGCTGACGCAGAATAAACGCAGAATAAGGGGCTGCGCATGTGCAAATATTGCCATTTTTAAATTATATATACTACTCCTGGGTGATTGCATGTTATAGTTTATATATAAAACGATGACTCGAAAATAACACATGTTATGTATATTATTATTATTATTATTATTATTATTATTATTATTATTATTATTATTATTATTATTCGATAACTAAAAGGCAATAACAACGTACGCTTATAGTACTACAAACATTTGAAATCTAAAACTGAGTGACAGTGTACTGTACAGAATTGCCACACTATATGCAAAACGCAAATGTGGCCAATGTAAAACCTGCAAAAAAACAGAAACAGAAACAGTAATTTTAATAAAATTTAAAAACTTTTTCTTAAAATTAAACAAATCAAACTACTGTATTGTATTCGTATTTCATGTAACAGCGCCTCTTCCATTCTCTCTGGACTAAAACACATTTGAATTGCTGTGTTCATTTTCTTTTAAAATAACACATAAAGCAATTCAGAATTGGCTTTCTAAGGGTGTCACCGGACACTGACAGCCCCTTCACTGTGACTCAATTCTACAGTAATCGCATCTGAATGATCTTCACTACATCTCTCTGCTTTTTTTAGGAAAACAGATTCGTTTTTTTTTTTTTTGTCGTGAATTAGAAAATGATAGCTTGATACCCGTAAGATGTACTAATCGTCAAGGAAACGAAACAATGGAGCAGATTTGTTATTTCACCAACACACGTCTTTCTCTTTGCGATTGAATCTGCTGATATGAACTCCAATCCTTTCTTTTTTTGGGGACGCCGCAGTGACGTTTTCTTGTTGCTGTAGAAACGTCTCACGCTGTGGAGGCGGTTTGTGTTTTTGTGTTTGTGTTAAATGGTAAGTCCAGCAAAGCAAAGTTATTTTTAATCTAGTAAAAAAGACTTCAATTTAAAATTTCGAAGTGTGCAGTGAAGATACACGGGATTCAAAACTGGTAAAAAAAAACAAAAAAAAAACATAAAACCCCACGCCTTCATTCAACTGTTATTTTTTTGTGTCCACTGTTTTGAAAATGTTGATTTGTATTTTATTTATTTAAGAGTACTTTACGATTCATGCTGTATTTAAATCAACACTTTTCTATCGATAGTTCACAGAAGCATTACCGATGTACAATTTGCACTGGGCTGCGTTAACCGACTGTTTTCCCGATGCCTTGCAGTGTTGATTGAAGAAGCGCACCATGACCCCGGACCAGTCTTCAGACGTCAATCCCAGAATATTGTCTTTAGCGGCAGAAGTCGCTGAAAGCGCAGAGCAGAATGTACCAGTATTGCTGTTACAGTTGAAAGGTAAAAGTTTCATTTCTGAATTAATAAATGAGAGCTCTGCCCATTCATGCACAGGGCATTCACCTAGCAAATATACAGAAATAATAATAATAATAATAATAATAATAATAATAATAATAACAAACTTAATATATTGACTATAACCACCATAAAGGCAAATTATCAATGAAATCACCACATATTTTAATAAGCTTCTCCAATAGAAGTGTAAAGCTGAGGGAACACAAAGTGACTTTTTCAGGAACAGTGGCTTGAAACCTGGTTCCAGGAGACCGGTATATAGTTTGCTGTATCAAACCCCAAGTCTCCTCTGGTGTGCCATGCAATGAAGCCTAGTCTCCTGAAACCAAGTTCCAAGCCACGGTGGTTTTGTGTTCTCTCGGCTTCGTGTGTGCCATAATGTTTTCCTTCTCTGTTTCCTTCTTTTCCTGTAGAAATCCTGCAAGGGGTGTCTGCAAGAGGCAAAGAACTGAAGAAGCTGAAGCAAGACCTTTATGACTATGACCTCATCCAGTACTGTGTTTTAGTACTGAAGCAAGATTACTGTAGAATTCAAGGGGGCTGGGCAACTGCTGCCCAGCTAGCTGAAATCCTTAGGTAAAACATTTACACTATGAGCATGTCTGTTCCATTATTTATACAATGCCAGATCCTAATACTGCATTTATCAGAGTTCATCATGATTTTTTAAATATTCATTACCATACCTCTCTATGCTTTCACTGTGCTTTATTACACTATACTTCATTACACTTTGCTATGCTTTCACTGTGCTTTCACTGTTCTTTATTACACTATGCTTTACTTTCACTGTGGGGAACCTTTGTAAAGCTGCTGCCATTTAACTCTGTATTCAGTGCACTGTTGGCGATGTAGGTCTCCATAGCCTTAATGCTCTGAATGGCGTCTGTATTCAGCCCTGTCGCTGCTGTGACTCCCCTTCCCCTTGTTTGAGAGGGACTGTGTGAGGTGTGTTGGTTTTCCTGTCTGTGTTCAGCCCTGTCACTGCTGTGACTCCCCTTCCCCTTGTTTGAGAGGGACTGTGTGAGGTGTGTTGGTTTTCCTGTCTGTATTCAGCCCTGTCGCTGCTGTGACTCCCCTTCCCCTTGTTTGAGAGGGACTGTGTGAGGTGTGTTGGTTTTCCTGTCTGTGTTCAGCCCTGTCACTGCTGTGACTCCCCTTCCCCTTGTTTGAGAGGGACTGTGTGAGGTGTGTTGGTTTTCCTGTCTGTGTTCAGCCCTGTCACTGCTGTGACTCCCCTTCCCCTTGTTTGAGAGGGACTGTGTGAGGTGTGTTGGTTTTCCTGTCTGTATTCAGCCCTGTCGCTGCTGTGACTCCCCTTCCCCTTGTTTGAGAGGGACTGTGTGAGGTGTGTTGGTTTTCCTGTCTGTGTTCAGCCCTGTCACTGCTGTGACTCCCCTTCCCCTTGTTTGAGAGGGACTGTGTGAGGTGTGTTGGTTTTCCTGTCTGTGTTCAGCCCTGTCGCTGCTGTGACTCCCCTTCCCCTTGTTTGAGAGGGACTGTGTGAGGTGTGTTGGTTTTCCTGTCTGTGTTCAGCCCTGTCACTGCTGTGACTCCCCTTCCCCTTGTTTGAGAGGGACTGTGTGAGGTGTGTTGGTTTTCCTGTCTGTGTTCAGCCCTGTCACTGCTGTGACTCCCCTTCCCCTTGTTTGAGAGGGACTGTGTGAGGTGTGTTGGTTTTCTTGTCTGTGTTCAGCCCTGTCGCTGCTGTGACTCCCTTCCCCCTTGTTTGAGAGGGACTGTGTGAGGTGTGTTGGTTTTCCTGTCTGTGTTCAGCCCTGTCACTGCTGTGACTCCCCTTCCCCTTGTTTGAGAGGGACTGTGTGAGGTGTGTTGGTTTTCTTGTCTGTGTTCAGCCCTGTCGCTGCTGTGACCCCCTCCCCGTTGTTTGAGAGGGATTGTGTGAGGTGTGTTGGTTTTCTTGTCTGTGTTCAGCCCTGTCACTGCTGTGACTCCCCTTCCCCTTGTTTGAGAGGGACTGTGTGAGGTGTGTTGGTTTTCCTGTCTGTGTTCAGCCCTGTCGCTGCTGTGACTCCCTTCCCCCTTGTTTGAGAGGGATTGTGTGAGGTGTGTTGGTTTTCTTGTCTGTATTCAGTAACTGCTGTGTGGGTCTGAATCCTGAAGAAGAGGCGGAGGAGTTTTACAGTAAAGTCCTTCCTTCGGCGGCAGAGAATCTGCTCATCCTGGCAAGACGTTTACAGGCACGCTTCACAAGAGCGGTCAAGGTGTTGTGCCACACTTTATTTTACATTATGGGTCTTAATTACAGAACTCAGGATTTATTTAAAGAGTGTTTAAACAAGTGTGGAGAACATCTGCAAACACAAGGATAGAGATAAGACTCCCATTGCATAGCAGTTTAACCCATTCCAAGGTTTTACTACGAGCTTGAGGAGTCCCAGTGTATTGATAACACGCTCAGGTGTTATTAAACTCACAGTAAAACCAGGAATGTATCAAACTGCTATGCAGTGAGAGTCTTATATCCATCTTGTGTTTGCAGATGTTCTCCAAACCCTTTTTAGAAACACAGCAAATAATAATTAAATAAATACAAAGTATTACTTGTTCCAACAATCGTGGAACTAAATACAACCCTTTTTCTAGTAGGTCCCATTGGCCACTGGTTCATTTTTAAAATTTCTGCACCTCTTAGCATGCTTAAATAATCACTTATGTATTTTTTTTAAATGTCTATTTAAGGATGAAGAGAAAACAGATTTTTTCCGTAGCTTTCGCACAGTTACAGATTCCATTTGCTGGCTTTTTGGTGGGCATGTCCAGCTGACTCAGCAAGGTAAGCAGCAGGCAGTCTGCAGTCATTCTGCTGACACAGCACAGGTACAGTTATTTAGCGTTTAAGTTGTACACCACACCTCAGAGGGGAGTTCCCAAGATTTTGCATAGCCTTTTTTTCATATATATACATATAGCAGAGCAGTTCCATCTTGAACTCAGTGTACCAGTGCCTTGGCAGAGGAGCGGGTCTATTTTACAATATTAACATCTTGACCCCCCTGATTAATAATGTAATATTTAATAAAGTACAATCACAAACACGAGCTCCCCATAGGGGGATGCTTAGCATGTAGAAAGAAGAGATACCGTGCTGAAGGAGTCCTGCTCATTTTAAGGTGGCCTCCTTTTCCCCTTTGCTAGTGATGCAGTCGGGGCACTTCCTGCAGTTACTCCTCACCGATGATGTTGAAACAGAGGCCGTCATGATGTCTGTGTTGCAAAATATCATCAGAGTTAACAGGTAAGAGCTGCTGGATCAGTAACATTATTAAAACAAACACTGTGTTTTGACAAAATAATGCAATATAACCACATAGGACAGTGTTTGCTGTTTCTTTTACCCTCAAACATAAAAGTAAAGCCATTTAGCGGTCATGTCAGCTTGTCTGTATTTGTCTTCCAGTGTGGTGTTGATGAAGACAGATGAGAAAACTGTTCATGCAATTCTGGATGAGCTGGTTTACAAGCTCTCGTCATCTTCCAATCCTGTAATAGGCATCGCTGCCACGAAAGCCATGATATTGATTGCAAATCACCACCAGTCCATTTTGAAGAGCATTTGCAACCGTTACAAAGGTATGCAAATAACAAATTGAATGAATATACAGTACGCATGATCTGATATGGTATGGTACATACTTTGTATCTAAAGATGCATGTGTCAGTAGACTTGTTTATAAGAAAAAGGTAAAGTTATACAGTACATGTTTGTTTCTTAACATGATGATCACCATACTAATGTATGACTCTCATTGTATAGGATACCATAGTTTGTAGCCATTCCAGCTTTTAATGTGAGTGTAACTGGAAATGTCTTGGCGTGACACAGGGATAGAAATAAGACCCCGTTGTTTAGCAGTTTCATCCAGTCCTGGTTTTACTATGATTTCAGTCAGACATATGTTGGGGCTGATCAAACTCATGTCAAAACCTGGAATGGGTGAAACTGCTACGCAACAGGAGTCATATTTCCTGTATCTGGTTTAACCACACCCACCATGTACCTTGAATAATTAAAAAAGGCTCAAGGAAAACGTGGAATGTCTGAAACCGCTATGTAATTGGAGTTTAGTAAAATATTCCCACAGATGAATATGTGTAATCAGAAAAAGATTTAATGACTTTGTCTGTCTCTTAAGGGTTGCGGATGCTGCTGAGTAAACAGTGGAGTGGGAAAGGGTTCGATAGAGAACTGGGGCAGCTTTTGGAACTCCTGTATTCCAGGACCTACCAGCAAAACCAGATGCAGGTCATTCATTCATTTCTCCTGCATGTTCTTGAAATCATTCTTTCAATGCACATACCATTCATATACAGCTAATGCATATTTCTGAATATTGTCTAGTAACTTTGTAAACTCTGTCTGCAATATCTGAATGTGTATTTGATGATACCACGTGCATCACAATTGATCAGGCTCCTGTGCTGTGGGAGTGGGGGGGTTCTCTTTGCTGATTTTCATGTGGTCTCATACAGGTTTGTAAGCACCAGTATAAAGAAGTAATGCTTGTGTACAATGACAGTGTGAAGCGAGTGCTGTTTTAATGTTGATTTGCTGTTTACTTGTAGAGGTTACATCATGCAGCCTGTGTGATCCAAGCAGCGTGGAAGGCATTCCAAACTAGGAAAAGGATCAAGAGACTCCCGAAAGCTGTGTCTTCCCTTCAGAAGAGCTTCAGGTAATGTCATTCTAAATGTAGCTGTGTGTAACAGGATACGCTGATTTTGGTATGCAGTTGCAGCGTCAAACAACAAGATGGTGCTGGTGTGTTAAAAAAATGCATCACTATAAAGTATTTGGAAATCTAAACAGTTCATTGTTACTCATTTGTTATTTTTTTAGGATCGAACAAGGATAGAATGTAATAAAACTCCATAGGCCACCCATAGATGCAATGAGCTCGATCTGGTATCTCATGCTAATGAGTTGAAATTAAACTGCTGTTTCACCTGAAAATGGTATATAGACATGTACATGCACTTGACTGTAGGAATAACGATGTGTTTCAGAGTGAAAAAGGAGCAGCAACTGCTGCTGCTGGAGAGGCAGAGAGAGGAAGAGGAGCTCAGACACCAGCTACAGCTTCAGAGACAGAGAGCTATTCGAGAATTTCGACAACGCCAACTGCACATGCTAGAGATAGTGCCTGCAAGTAAGAGTTTTAAAATGATCTGTATTGAAAATGTGGGTCTGTGGTAAACCTGTTAATGATTGTTGAATACATGTCTTACTGTCATATAGTTCTGTGCATATAGAGTTCCATTATCTTTGATCACTAAGGGTTTTACCATGTACTGTTTATTAGCACCTCCTAAAAACATTTTCTAAAATACAAAGTGTTGGTTAGGACTGCATATAAATAGTTAATGAAATCAGTTTTGGAAAGCTCTAATAAGTTGTGATGCATTACAAATGAAAGCTTAAAGGCATGTTCTTAGAGTAGGTGTTTTATAAGCAAGCTGTTGTTCTTGCCCTAGGTCTGGTGGACAGGCACTTGCGGGAACAGGAACTGAAGGCTGTAGTGCTGATTCAGAAACAGTGGAGGGGACACAGGGAGAGGAAGGGTTTCCACCTGCAGAAACAGGCTCTGAAACAGTTCAAGGCAGCTGTCACCTTACAAAGAGCAGTAAGTCATTCCAGACTTGGGAACGGTAACTTTCAGCTGTTCGCCTGTAGACCACCACGTCATAGTGAAAGAATAAAGGAGTGACGTACTGTAGGGTTTGAACTAAAGATTTATCTGGTACCTAATAATAATAATAATAATAATAATAATAATAATGTTATTATAATTATTTTTTGTTGAGTTAGATACAATTTCTAGTGCTTTTTTGATAGATTTTTTTTGCATCAGAAATTCAGTTAGTGTGTCTTGTGCTTTCCCACTTTGGACAGGCTCTTCGGTTTTTAGAAAAAAGAAGGAACGCGAGGAAAGTCCTGCCTCCCTGGAAAGGTCCGCAAGGACTGACTGATGCACGTCGGCTGGAGTTAAGGAAATTAGTGGAAGAACACATTGCACTGCATCCAGTAAGTGGGCTTTACTTCATTCTGTGCTTTGTATGTTAAAGAAGACCCCAGAACTCAAAATATGCAAAAATGGTAGTTAAGAAGGTAGAGCAATCTTGAAATTGAAAGCACTTTGCTGAGTTTATGTTCAATAAACTAAATACAAAAATAGTAGTACCTCTTTCTGAATGGTTATTTAAGGTATTGATAGACAGGACTATTTTAGTGCTGGGACGTGAATATATTCTGTAATTTTTTTTCTTATTTCATGGGTATAGGCTCCATTATTATCGGAGCAGAGCAGTAAGGAACTCCATTTGAAATGTCAAGAGATGCTCGCGCAACACTTGATGAAGAGACACTGGCACAGAAAAGCAGAGCAGCGCAGTGACGCCCTCAGAGCTCAGATCAACACTGACATTGAACTACTGATGAGTAAGAGAATGTATCCTTCCCTCTGAATTGAGCTGAGTTCAAACACATAACCCTGCACATTCTATATCTACTGAGGAGTAAGAGAATGCTTCCTTCCCTCTGAAGTGAGCTGAGTTCAAACACATAACCCTGCACATTCTATATCTACTGAGGAGTAAGAGAATGCATCCTTCCCTCTGAAGTGAGCTGAGTTCAAACACATTGCACATTCTATATCTACTGAAGTGAGCTGAGAATGCACATTCTATATCTACTGATGAGTAAGAGAATGCTTCCTTCCCTCTGAAGTGAGCTGAGTTCAAACACATAACCCTGCACATTCTATATCTACTGAGGAGTAAGAGAATGCATCCTTCCCTCTGAAGTGAGCTGAGTTCAAACACATAACCCTGCACATTCTATATCTACTGAGGAGTAAGAGAATGCATCCTTCCCTCTGAAGTGAGCTGAGTTCAAACACATAACCCTGCACATTCTATATCTACTGAGGAGTAAGAGAATGCATCCTTCCCTCTGAGCTGAGTTCAAACACATAACCCTGCACATTCTATATCTACTGAGGAGTAAGAGAATGCTTCCTTCCCTCTGAAGTGAGCTGAGTTCAAACACATAACCCTGCACATTCTATATCTACTGATGAGTAAGACAATGCTTCCTTCCCTCTGAAGTGAGCTGAGTTCAAACACATAACCCTGCACATTCTATATCTACTGAGGAGTAAGAGAATGCATCCTTCCCTCTGAAGTGAGCTGAGTTCAAACACATAACCCTGCACATTCTATATCTACTGATGAGTAAGCAATGCTTCCTTCCCTCTGAAGTGAGCTGAGTTCAAACACATAACCCCCACATTCTATATCTACTGATGAGTAAGACAATGCTTCCTTCCCTCTGAAGTGAGCTGAGTTCAAACACATAACCCTGCACATTCTATATCTACTGAGGAGTAAGAGAATGCATCCTTCCCTCTGAAGTGAGCTGAGTTCAAACACATAACCCTGCACATTCTATATCTACTGAGGAGTAAGACAAGTTCAAACACATAACCCCCACATTCTATATCTACTGAATAAGACAATGCTTCCTTCCCTCTGAAGTGAGCTGAGCTGTAAGAGAAGTAACCCTGCACATTCTATATCTCAATGCTTCCTTCCCTCTGAAGTGAGCTGAGTTCAAACACATAACCCTGCACATTCTATATCTACTGAGGAGTAAGAGAATGCTTCCTTCCCTCTGAAGTGAGCTGAGTTCAAACACATAACCCTGCACATTCTATATCTACTGAGGAGTAAGATGCTTCCTTCCCTCTGAATGCACATTCTATATCTACTGAGGAGTAAGATCCTTCCCTCTGAAGTGAGCTGAGTTCAAACACATAACCCTGCACATTCTATATCTACTGAGGAGTAAGAGAATGCTTCCTTCCCTCTGAAGTGAGCTGAGTTCAAACACATAACCCTGCACATTCTATATCTACTGAGGAGTAAGAGAATGCATCCTTCCCTCTGAACCCTGCACATTCTATATCTACTGAGGAGTAAGAGAATGCATCCTTCCCTCTGAAGTGAGCTGAGTTCAAACACATAACCCTGCACATTCTATATCTACTGATGAGGAGTAAGAGAATGCTTCCTTCCCTCTGAAGTGAGCTGAGTTCAAACACATAACCCTGCACATTCTATATCTACTGAGGAGTAAGAGAATGCATCCTTCCCTCTGAAGTGAGCTGAGTTCACATTCCTATATCTACTGAGGAGTAAGAGAATGCATCCTTCCCTCTGAAGTGAGCTGAGTTCAAACACATAACCCTGCACATTCTATATCTACTGAGGAGTACAGCTGTTTGGCTTGATTATTTTCCTGTGGAATGCTAAATATATTTTCATTTTAAACTTGCAGATGCTCCGGGGTTAAAAGCAGCCACAGAAAAGGAGCTGGCTGTTTTCACGAGCCGATCCGCCCCTGTGGCGGCGCGAGCGAAGCAGACCCACACCACCATGCTGCAGTTCACACGCTGGCCTTGGTGGAAGAAGCTGGGCGATGAATTCATGGATCCTGAAAATATACCCCACGACAATCTGGACATTGAGTTTGAGAGCTTATATCTGGGAGGCAATGAAAAAGTATAATCTGTTTGATTAATCTGTTAAGAATTGTGACAGATCATTGCCTTCTCTTCCTACTGACTCCTGTAATACATTTATATCTGAATCTGAAGCTGTTTCAATGTGGCCACAATCTAGTAACCCAGCGTGACTTCCTTTTTGTTTACCAGATTTGCTGTGAATTAATCAGTTTTGGGCCGTTTATGAGTGTACCTGCAGTAAAGGGGGGCATCATCAAAGCAATACTTTAAACACAGGCTGACTTTCTGCTTGTAGTTGAAGCTTCGCAGCAACTGCAAGGCCATCATGATTTGTTTTTATTGCAGTGGAAACGTTTTCAACAATAGTCTCCTTCTGAGCATCTCAAGGCCACAGAAAGAGCTGCTTTGCCAGCACCACGACCATGACTTTGCACACTCAAGTTGTGTCAGATTTATTCACTCAGCTGCTGTGTTGTTGTATGTGTAGAGCACTTCATTATTTCTTTATGTATTTTTCAATAACCTGAAGCGAGAGAGCGAGTCTGCTCAGTGAGTAGTGTCTCAATCACACTGAGGGGCTGACAGGAGGGAGCGAGTCTGCTCAGTGAGTAGTGTCTCAATCACACTGAGGCTGACAGGAGGGAGCGAGTCTGCTCTTGAGTAGTGTCTCAATCACACTGATGAGCTGACAGGAGGGAGCAAGTCTGCTCAGTGAGTACTGTCTCAATCACACTGAGGCTGACAGGAGGGAGCGAGTGTGCTCTGTGAGTAGTGTCTCAATCACACTGAGGGGCTGACAGGAGGGAGCGAGTCTGCTCAGTGAGTAGTGTCTCAATCACACTGAGGCTGACAGGAGGGAGTGAGTCTGCTCTTGAGTAGTGTCTCAATCACACTGATGAGCTGACAGGAGGGAGCAAGTCTGCTCAGTGAGTACTGTCTCAATCACACTGAGGCTGACAGGAGGGAGCGAGTGTGCTCTGTGAGTAGTGTCTCAATCACACTGAGGGGCTGACAGGAGGGAGCGAGTCTGCTCAGTGAGTAGTGTCTCACTCACACTGAGGCTGACAGGAGGGAGCGAGTGTGCTCTGTGAGTAGTGTCTCAGTCACACTGATGAGCTGACAGGAGGGAGCGAGTCTGCTCAGCGAGTAGTGTCTCAATCACACTAAGGAGTTGACAGGAGGGAGCGAGTCTGCCCGGTGAGTAGTCAGTGTCTCAATCACACTGAGGGGCTGACAGGAGGGAGCGAGTCTGCTCAGTGAGTAGTGTCTCAATCACACTGAGGCTGACAGGAGACAGCGAGTCTGCTCTGTGAGTAGTGTCTCAATCACACGGGCTGACAGGAGGCAGCGAGTCTGCTCAGTGAGTAGTGTCTCAATCACACTGAGGGGCTGACAGGAGGGAGCGAGTCTGCTCAGTGAGTAGTGTCTCAATCACACTGAGGGGCTGACAGGAGGGAGCGAGTCTGCTCAGTGAGTAGTGTCTCAATCACACTGAGGCTGACAGGAGAGAGCGAGTCTGCTCAGTGAGTAGTGTCTCAATCACACTGAGGGGCTGACAGGAGGGAGCGAGTCTGCTCAGTGAGTAGTGTCTCAATCACACTGAGGCTGACAGGAGGGAGCGAGTCTGCTCAGTGAGTAGTGTCTCAATCACACTGAGGGACTGACAGGAGGGAGCGAGTCTGCTCAGTGAGTAGTGTCTCAATCACACTGAGGGACTGACAGGAGGGAGCGAGTCTGCTCAGTGAGTAGCGTCTCAATCACACTGAGGCTGACAGGAGGGAGTGAGTCTGCTCTTGAGTAGTGTCTCAATCACACTGATGAGCTGACAGGAGGGAGCGAGTCTGCTCAGTGAGTATTGTCTCAATCACACTGAGGGACTGACAGGAGGGAGCGAGTGTGCTCTGTGAGTAGTGTCTCAGTCACACTGATGAGCTGACAGGAGGGAGCGAGTCTGCTCAGTGAGTAGTGTCTCAATCACACTAAGGAGTTGACAGGAGGGAGCGAGTCTGCCCGGTGAGTAGTCAGTGTCTCAATCACACTGAGGGGCTGACAGGAGGGAGCGAGTCTGCTCTGTGAGTAGTGTCTCAGTCACACTGAGGGGCTGACAGAAGGCAACGAGTCTGCTCAGTGAGTAGTGTCTCAATCACACAGGTTGACAGGAGGGAGCGAGTCTGCTCAGTGAGTAATGTCTCAATCACACTGGGGCTGACAGGAGGGAGCGAGTCTGCTCAGTGAGTAGTGTCTCACTCACACTGATGAGCTGACAGGAGGGAGCGAGTCTGCTCAGTGAGTAGTGTCTCAATCACACTGAGGCTGACAGGAGGGAGTGAGTCTGCTCTGTGAGTAGTGTCTCAATCACACTGATGAGCTGACAGGAGGGAGCGAGTCTGCTCAGTGAGTAGTGTCTCAATCACACTGAGGGGCTGACAGGAGGGAGCGAGTCTGCTCAGTGAGTAGTGTCTCAATCACACTGAGGGGCTGACAGGAGGGAGCGAGTCTGCTCAGTGAGTAGTGTCTCAATCACACTGAGGGGCTGACAGGAGGGAGCGAGTCTGCTCAGTGAGTAGTGTCTCAATCACACTGAGGGGCTGACAGGAGGGAGCGAGTCTGCTCAGTGAGTAGTCTCTCACACTGATGACAGCGAGTCTGCTCAGTGAGTAGTGTCTCAATCACACTGAGGGGCTGACAGGAGGGAGCGAGTCTGCTCAGTGAGTAGTGTCTCAATCACACTGAGGGGCTGACAGGAGGGAGCGAGTCTGCTCAGTGAGTAGTGTCTCAATCACACTGAGGGGCTGACAGGAGGGAGCGAGTCTGCTCAGTGAGTAGTGTCTCACTCACACTGAGGGGCTGACAGGAGGGAGCGAGTCTGCTCAGTGAGTAGTCTGTGTCTCAATATGAGTCACGCCGCTGTACCCCCAGATTGTGTTTCAGGTTTTGGTAACAGAATACAAAGCCCAGTGGTATCTTCGTTACTGGCAGAGGTATCCAGTAACTGTCTGATTCCTCAAAGTGACACTCTGTCATTTAAAACAACCAGCAGGGACAGTACTGTTTCTATAGTGAGTGGTAAATAGGGACATAGTACCAGGGTGTAAACTCAATTTGTCTTGTATAGTTTTTACTAAACTATTGGTGACTGTAGGAAAAAATAAAAAACTCAAACCAAGAAACAGCAGCTCCGTGTTTTATTTACTGTGCGGCCTGATAAGGATAAGGAGAGCGAAGTGTTCCTGATCCATGAAATTACAAAAATTAGTGACCTTTCAGCTTGCAATAGTATGTCACACATGGCGTTCCCAAATCTAAAAATCAATTTGAACTGAAATCAATTCCTGTTTGATTTATTTGGTGCTCTGAGGTCACAAAACACCAGTCTAAAGAACAGCAGCAAATGTATAATTGCACTAGGCAATTAACTGGGCTACATGCCATTGGACTCTGAATTCAACACAATAGAATAACTGTGATCAGAGGCACGCTGTCGTTTCATATTGTACGAATACCCTAGGAGAGCTGCAGCTGCAGCTATTCGTGTAAAAAGGAAATATAAAGAAGCACATGCAAAGGTTATTTTCCTTGTAAATATAACAACTGGGTACAGTACTTTAAAACACTCGCACTTGACAGCAGTCTATTGTTTACATACTGTAGTGTAATATTGCGACCAGCCTCCCACAATGTGTTTTCCATTGCAAAACCCTTCTGTGTTAAACCCTGCAGATTCATTTCATCGTGTGGCTTCTTCAGTGCAGTAGATCTGAAAGGGTTTCAGGGGCAGTGGGTGGCTGGATCGCCTGTGTGAGTGTGTCTGTGTTGGTTTTCAGTGGATTTTCTGCAATCTAAGCAGAGCCGACCTGTTTTTGCAACATTACCCAATCAGGGCCACAGCCGTGGCTTGTCTTGTACAGTTGTCAAGGAGACTGTCCGCGCACAGGCTGTCTCGCTGCCCCTCCCTGGGGATCCTGTGTGCTCATTTGCCATGCAAAAAACAAGGTGCTGCCAGAGACCCAACAACAAACAAAGCGGAGCTGAAAGGAGGAAAGGTACAGCTGTTAGCACCAGGACCACACCGCTGACAGAAAACCACTGTGTCGCAAAGACTAGCTCACCTGTTTTGCACATTTAGCCATTTCCATATGGGCCGCCGGTGCTTACAATTTTATCACTGGATTACGGTCAGAAGAGGAACGGCAGTGCCGGTCAGTCTGGGATTTTGGGACTTTTAATTGGTAACTACAGACAGTAACTGAGGATTGCAAAGGGTAAGTGACACACACGTATATATATATATATATATATATATATATATATATATATATATATATATATATATATATATATATATATTAGTAATACAGAGGCTGTGTGATGTGTTATGGAGGCTGTGTGATGTGTTATGGTAAAATGAAACGGTGCTTGTAAAACTGGATACTGTGGGATGTCAGATGGATTTGTACCACGCAGCAGCCTGTCGGGCATTCGTAGGTTTGCGCTGAGTTGAATGTATTGTCTTTTTTTCTACTGGAAAGTGACAGCGCGTATTGTTACACTGTATCCATTTTGAAGCCCCGGCTCTGTGAAACTGGATTCAGGCATTGCAGTGGACAGCAGCACCCGCTGCGCCCTCATTGCCGTGCAGTTCCTGCGTGGTTCGGTACCGGCATATCTAATGCAGAATGGCGTGTGCAAATGAATCTGTACGTGCTGGTACAGAGCCCAGTTGAGAGTGGAACCAGTACCAGGTCAGATCTTGTAAGAAACAGCCACGTGTGAACTATACATGAATGAGACTCTAAATGTCACTTACACATTCACAAAGGATTGATCATGAGAAGATTAATTTAATTCCGTGCAGATAGCTCAACTGTCAATAGTCTTAGCAATCTGTCAAGCTACATCGATATTAAATATGTTGAGCGCTACATTGTTATAAAACCAGCCATCCCTTTTAATAGCGTTGGGAGCTTTTTAGTTGCATGCATTAAAACAGTACATTGCATGCAAAGCTCAGTATCGTATTTAGTTAATAGGGCCACTTTTAAATAAGCGCCAGAAATTCAAATATCATTATTTCTGACAAAGAAAGGAAGTAAACAGCTATTCATGACACATTTCAGTGTTAATCACAAGTTTGTATTTCATACTGATGAGCAGGGGCCCCAGCCAGGGACGGGAGGCATGTCATGGAAGAGTGAGTTTAATTATTCTCCTAAGAAAGGAAATGCCCAGGTCAGGTAGGGTGGTTAGAACAGGGCTCAGAACTGAGGTCTTTCTTTACCTGTCTGGTTTTATGCTTGGAAACAAACATCTCTTTCAGACTGATACGCTTCATTTTTGCAACCCTTGTCAGTTGATCGATTTTAGTATGTAATTGCAAGCTGATACAAATCATAGCCTTTGCAATATGTAGTAGAAATATGAACCCTGTTCCTTTGTTGCCTCAAATCCACACTCAGGCTATCATGAAAACTAATAAACAGATATAGTGCTAATAAAAAGCAATAAGTAAGGGATCACAGCCTTGAATGCAGGTTCCTGGGAGGCAGGAGAAGACACAGCAAAGCCCAAGCTTGTGAAGGGGTCGACTGACTGCCTGCTTGTGTTGTGTGGTTCCTGCTGCCTTCATTTTACACCCTAAACAGACCATGTGACTGTGTGTGTGCCGATAAAGCGGCCATGCTGACTAACTCATGGCTTGGACTCCATTCTGGGTTGCCTGTGACTCTACCTGTAGTAAAGGAGGGGAGCAATACTTTAAAACCAGCCTTACTTTCTCCTGGCAGTTGAAACTAATCCTGTTCCTATCGCTGAGAGGCACCGTTCGACCCAGGAGCTCAGTAAGCACCCCCACGTCTCCCAGGTAGCTCCATGCTGCTGGGCTTCATAGCAACGCAGGGAGGA
This sequence comes from Polyodon spathula, assembly GCF_017654505.1. Lineage (NCBI taxonomy): Eukaryota > Metazoa > Chordata > Actinopteri > Acipenseriformes > Polyodontidae > Polyodon > Polyodon spathula. The sequence continues at coordinate 552,398 of NC_054544.1, forward strand.
CTTAGCAGGGCATTGCAGGTAGGAAGTGTTTGGCACCAGCTGGCTCCTAGCTGAGGAGGACAGCACAGGCAAAGCTAGCAGCAGAGGCTGGTGACTTTCTTGAGGATCGTTTGTCCATCGCTGCTGTTTCTGTTGGCTTACTATTGTACTGTCATGAATGTAAGAAGTTTACAGGGACAGTGAAACTTTACAATGCTGCAAATTGAAGCATATTGCCTATAAACTGCCTATAGGGTTACAGGGTAATAAAGAAAACACCCAGATAAGAAATCGGGACATTACCTTTGGAGGACAGTGGACACAATTGTCTTTTGAAAGGAGTAAATTCAGTGTAAAAAAATAAGAAGTAATTAAAACCACACAGTGCTAAAGAGACCTGCAATATTAATTATTTGGTTTAAAAAACAGGAGTTACTTAAAGACTAGAGTAAAAGCTTTGCCAATACAGCCCATTGCATTGTGGCTTTAGATGTTTGAGATTGAGGTGTGTGTTTGGGTTATCTTTTGATTTCAATTGTAAAAGCATGGGCCCAGCCCTGGCCTGACTTTCTAGATGGCTGCCTGTCCCTGGGGAGGCGCTGTCCAACTCACAATGAACACTCTTGTGATGCTCTCCGAACACCAAGCTGAGGAGCTAACCTGAGTTCAATGTGTGCATGAGGCCTCCTGTGTTTCTGAAAATTCCCCTGGATGTGTCTTGCCAGTATAGTGAACAGAGCTCAGGCAACACTGTTGTCAGTTTGATTATGTTCAGCGTCCAGTTAATCTCCCTGAGCACAGCACTAAAGCAGCAGCAGCAGCAGCAGCAGCAGTCAGTAGCAGAGTTATTAGACAGAGTAATTCCATAAGGGAAGCTGTGTATCTTGCTGGCTGATAGGGTCAGTCCGCAGCATGCTGCTAATGTTTACAACATGAGGTGTATTAACAGCAATGCAGTCGTATTGCTACTTCTCTGTTTGGGATTGTATGATCAATTCTTAAGCTTGATCTACTCATTACTAATAAGCACCACACTGCAGTGTACCTCCTGTATGACGATTTGGAGTAAATCGCTTTGAGAATCTTATCGCAGTCGAAGAGGTTGCTGAGTTTGCACTGTGTTCAATGTCCAGGCCGGTATAGCACAGCTGTCATGTGATACTGTCTCAAAGCAGTGGACTTGTCCTGCAGTAATTTACATAACACCTCATTCTGTTGTGTTGTCAAACATTTCTAAATGTCTTGGCTGTTGTCACTAGATAAGATGTGTTTTCATGGAGACTCCTGAGTGGGTCTCATTGTGCTGTGTGGTTGTATAGCTGCAGCTGGCTGGGCTCAGGAAGTAGACAGAGACAGGCTCACTGTGCTCCATTATATCTCCATCTTCTTGAAGTCAACAGTGTAATATGATGCGCTCCCAGCCTGCTATCCTGCTTCACTGCTCATTGTTTCAATGGCACACAAAAGGCATTCTGTCAGCTCAGATGTTGCACCATGAGATCGAATGAGGCTGCACGTGGCTGTTTGTTTGTTGGGGCTGCCAATGATGACTGCTGGGTCAAACTGACAGACCCTCCATCACAGTCTCGTTGGGCAAAAGTTAAAGCAAACTTGTTCAGTGATTGTTTTCCCTGCTTCTCTGGCAGACATGCCAATTACTGCTAGTTTTGCACTGAGCAAAGTAGGGAGTGTGGTGCTGTGGCTCTAGCACAGTGAACAATACAAATCTACCATCACTTATGCTATTCTTTGAAATAAAATGATAAATATTGCATTAGTTGTAATAGAGGTTACATTCGTTACCTTTAGGATTTATTTCAATGTCCAGACAGGGCCATGTGATTGCCCTTGCATTACTCTACCACATTTTTCCATGTTTTTTTTTTCTTTTCTTACAATGCTTTAGAATCTCCTCTTTCACACTTCTTTGTGTTTTCTCTGTAGTACAAAAGAGGTAGATCTTAGGGTCCGTTCAGAATTTAATAACTCGAGGCTCAGGGCAAACCAACGTCACAAAATCTGTTCACATGAGCAGTTCTAGAGCTTTCAGCTTCATCTCTCTGGCTGGGTGTGAGAACCTGTAACTGCAGTGCAGGACACAACACTGCCTGGTACATGTTGGATGAGCTGACCTCGAGCACTGGTAGGGCATGAGGTGCAGCTGTGACAGTGCTGTCTGTGTGAGGAGAGTAACAAGGCTTGACAACACCACATTTGTTCCTTTCTTTCACAAGCCAGGCTTATCTCAGCGTAATGTGTGGGCAGAGGAAAGATTTCTTTAGCCTCTGTCATTGCATTATCTGAACTCTCTTGCCATTCTTCAGCCTAATGGGTTGGCGTGTGTGGCTGGTGTGGTTTGTATAATAGCTTTACATCTGGACACATTCAAGGGAATCCATTAGGAAACAAATTACAAAGCATTAAGTCCCAGGACAGCTGTCTCCACCACATCGCTTTAGAGGAGCTTTCCGTTCTGTTCTCTGTTGTACTGTACAGTCCAGCAGCCTACTCTCATTGGTCGTGTTTTACTTTTCTCTTTGTTGTGCTATGGCGGGGGTGATTGATTAATCAGAAATCCAGGCTTATGAACAGGAACTCGCATCACTGCAGGCTGAGTTTCTCATGTGAATGCACATTTTGTACAAAGAAACCTGATTAGGATTTGGAATGGATTCTATAATTAAAATGTCTGTAGGGCTGTCTGTCTGAGATGGCAGTGTGGCAGTTATATATGTACCTTACCGCTGCTGAAGCCACATCTTTGCAATGGTTGTTATTATTTACCAGATTTAGGTTACTTTTGAGAATTTTGTATTTTTTTACACTGATTCTGAAAAGAACAAACTGCTGTAAACTGCATGCATTCTACTGGAATGTAAAACCCTTTCCCTGGGAGGCATTGCACCTGTCAGAATGATGATTGACAAGGTATTTAAACATTTGGCTTGCTACTGACCCGACTGCAGATTCAGACGACATGCACAAGTCAACACCCAGTGCTGTGATTGCGGGTGACAGGTGTGTGAAGTGGCTGCTTTTTTCTTGTCATTTCTCACCACCGAGTTAGTGACAGCTGGTAACCTGGTTAATAATGACGTTGTTTTGCATGCTGCCCAGTAATTCTATGTGCTTTTAGAGTGATCCTCTCCATAGCACACTGGCCTTTGCAGGGAGGAACAAGGTGGTGCCGGGGTTGCCATTGGCTTCCCCCTGTCTCTGCGATACTTCTCTGATTACCCTAGTGTCATTAACTGTGTCCTTAGCACCGCAATCACACTCACACGCAAGAAGCACACTCACAAACAATGACAGGAATGGAACCATTTAAAGCCGACCTCCTCGTAAAATAGGCTTTGGAATCCAACAAAAACAGTGATAAAAAATAGCAGTCTCAAAAAGTTCTTCTCAAAAAGTACTAAAAACTCAAAGTCCCTGTTTCGTTAGTATTTAAAGCTCAAGGTCCAGCTCCCATGCATCTTTCCTAATCAGGGTCGGGGTCAATTCCTGCTCTTCAACTCTCTTTCCATTTCCAATTCCTGCCCTTCAACTCTCTTTCCATTTCCAATTCCTGCTCTTCAACTCTCTTTCCATTTCCAATTCCTGCTCTTCAACTCTCTTTCTATTTCCAATTCCTGCCCTTCAACTCTCTTTCCATTTCCAATTCCTGCTCTTCAACTCTCTTTCCATTTCCAATTCCTGCTCTTCAACTCTCTTTCCATTTCCAATTCCTGCTCTTCAACTCTCTTTCCGTTTCCAATTCCTGCTCTTCAACTCTCTTTCCGTTTCCAATTCCTGCTCTTCAACTCTCTTTCCATTTCCAATTCCTGCCCTTCAACTCTCTTTCCGTTTCCAATTCCTGCCCTTCAACTCTCTTTCCGTTTCCAATTCCTGCTCTTCAACTCTCTTTCCATTTCCAATTCCTGCCCTTCAACTCTCTTTCTATTTCCAATTCCTGCTCTTCAACTCTCTTTCCATTTCCAATTCCTGCCCTTCAACTCTCTTTCCATTTCCAATTCCTGCCCTTCAACTCTCTTTCCGTTTCCAATTCCTGCCCTTCAACTCTCTTTCCATTTCCAATTCCTGCCCTTCAACTCTCTTTCCATTTCCAATTCCTACTCTTCAACTCTCTTTCCATTTCCAATTCCTGCTCTTCAACTCTCTTTCCATTTCCAATTCCTGCTCTTCAACTCTCTTTCTATTTCCAATTCCTGCCCTTCAACTCTCTTTCCATTTCCAATTCCTGCTCTTCAACTCTCTTTCCATTTCCAATTCCTGCTCTTCAACTCTCTTTCCATTTCCAATTCCTGCTCTTCAACTCTCTTTCCATTTCCAATTCCTGCTCTTCAACTCTCTTTCCATTTCCAATTCCTGCTCTTCAACTCTCTTTCCATTTCCAATTCCTGCTCTTTAACTCTCTTTCCGTTTCCAATTCCTGCCCTTCAACTCTGTTTCCATTTCCAATTCCTGCCCTTCAACTCTCTTTCCATTTCCAATTCCTGCTCTTCAACTCTGTTTCCATTTCCAATTCCTGCTCTTCAACTCTCTTTCCGTTTCCAATTCCTGCCTGTGGCAGGCTGGCGAGTGGATAGAGGCCCAGAGACAGACTGCAGTTCAAAAAAATAACTATTTTATTATAAATAAACACAAAATGAAAGGGCACAAGGGCCAAAACAAAACAATTTAAACACAAAGAAAGACAAAAAGCAAAATTTACAAAAATAATAATCTCCAGGCTGGGCAATGCCTTCACTGGATTCAAGCTCTCCAAACAACCAAAAAAAAACCAACCTGCTTCCTCAGCTCCCTCTCTCCAAATGAGAAGCAGAGGCCTCCTTTTATATCAGGTGGCTGGGCGCTGATTGATCGTTAATCAACCTAATCAACTAATCAACCCCAGCCACCTGAACATAATAAACCCAGGCAGGTAGGGGAAGTTAACCCCATCCCTGCCAATTTAAAAAAGGGCAGAGCTTTGCTCTGCCACACACCTCCCCCCATGTACAACGTACACCGGCCGCAATCGGCCAACTCCCCCCTTCCATCCACCCCCCTCCCCCCAAGAGTCCAATTATGTCCCTTGGGTGGGCTGTTATGGTGGGTGGTGGTGGGCGGGGTTGATGTCGGAGCCCCCAAGCCTTCTTTGGTTGAGGGGGCCCCGAATGTCCAAGGTAGCATGGCGACGGCGGCCCGGCTCCCTCTGGTGGCGGAGGCGGCAACGGCGGCCCGGCTCCCTCTGGTGGCGGAGGCGGCGACGGCGGCCCGGCTCCCTCTGGTGGCGGAGGCGGCGGCGGCGGCGGCCCGGCTCCCTCTGGTGGCGGAGGCGGCGGCCCGGCTCCCTCTGGTGGCGGAGGCGGCGGCCCGGCTCCCTCTGGTGGCGGAGGCGGAACGGCGGCCCGGCTCCCTCTGGTGGCGGAGGCGGCGGCCCTCCCTCTCGGGCTCTGAGAGCGGCGACGGCGGCTCCTCCCTCTCGGGCTCTGAGAGCGGCGGCGGCGGCTCCTCCCTCTCGGGCTCTGAGAGCGGCGGCGGCGGCTCCTCCCTCTCGGGCTCTGGGGGCGGCGGCGGCCTCCTCCCTCTCGGGCTCTGAGAGCGGCGGCGGCGGCTCCTCCCTCTCGGGTTCTGAGAGCGGCGGCGGCTCCTCACCCCTCTCTGGCTCTGGGAGCGACGGCGGCTCCTCCTCCCTCTCTGGCTCTGGGAGCGACGGCAGCTCCTCACCCCTCTCTGGCTCTGGGAGCGACGGCGGCTCCTCACCCCTCTCTGGCTCTGGGAGCGACGGCGGCTCCTCACCCCTCTCTGGCTCTGGGAGCGACGGCGGCTCCTCACCCCTCTCTGGCTCTGGGAGCGACGGCAGCTCCTCACCCCTCTCTGGCTCTGGGAGCGACGGCAGCTCCTCACCCCTCTCTGGCTCTGGGAGCGACGGCAGCTCCTCACCCCTCTCTGGCTCTGGGGACGACGGCAGCTCCTCACCCCTCTCTGGCTCTGGGGACGACGGCAGCTCCTCACCCCTCTCTGGCTCTCGGGAAGGCAGCTCCTCACCCCTCTTTATTGGAGTGACCGGGGCATCTCCCATGTCTACCGCCAGGTAATTAACCACCATGAGGGCAACCTCTGGGAAGGAGGCCGGGTGGTGTTGTTCCTCCCACTGTTCCCACCTCTCCCCATCTCGACGCCACAGCGTGTTGATAACTATGGGGAGATCGTGGACGAGGTCTGCCTCAGGGTGCATCAACCAGTCCCAGATCTCCTGGGACGGTGGTGAAGGTGGTGGTGCTGGAGGTAGTGGGGTGGCCCCTGATGCCCGGGGTGAACACGGCACCTCTTCCTGGGCCTGGTTGTAGGGGCATCCTGCCCAGTTGTGGCCGTCCTCCTCACACCGGCCACACCAGTTTGCCGGTGGCACGTCTGGGCAGGACCGCCAACGATGGTCCTCCTTCCCACACCAGGAACACCAGGGGAAGAGGCTGGCCGGGTCCTCCAGCGGTGGCTGCAGCAGCTTACATTTCTTCAGCTGCTGCTGCTTTTCCTGCCTTTGCCGCTGTCTGCTCTTCTTTCCCATTTTTTTTTTTTCAAACAAAAATACTGCTCTGAGCCTCTAGGTGGCGCTATCCCACTTCTGACACCAAATGTGGCAGGCTGGCGAGTGGATAGAGGCCCAGAGACAGACTGCAGTTAAAAAAAATAACTATTTTATTATAAATAAACACAAAATGAAAGGGCACAAGGGCCAAAACAAAACAATTTAAACACAAAGAAAGACAAAAAGCAAAATTTACAAAAATAATAATCTCCAGGCTGGGCAATGCCTTCACTGGATTCAAGCTCTCCAAACAACCCAAAAAAAACCAACCTGCTTCCTCAGCTCCCTCTCTCCAAATGAGAAGCAGAGGCCTCCTTTTATATCAGGTGGCTGGGCGCTGATTGATCGTTAATCAACCCAATCAACTAATCAACCCCAGCCACCTGAACATAATAAACCCAGGCAGGTAGGGGAAGTTAACCCCATCCCTGCCAATTTCTAAAGAGCAGAGCTTTGCTCTGCCACACTGCCCTTCAACTCTGTTTCCATTTCCAATTCCTGCCCTTCAACTCTCTTTCCATTTCCAATTCCTGCTCTTCAACTCTCTTTCCATTTCCAATTCCTGCTCTTCAACTCTCTTTCCGTTTCCAATTCCTGCTCTTCAACTCTGTTTCCATTTCCAATTCCTGCCCTTCAACTCTCTTTCCATTTCCAATTCCTGCTCTTCAACTCTGTTTCCGTTTCCAATTCCTGCTCTTCAACTCTCTTTCCGTTTCCAATTCCTGCTCTTCAACTCTCTTTCCGTTTCCAATTCCTGCTCTTCAACTCTCTTTCCGTTTCCAATTCCTGCTCTTCAACTCTGTTTCCATTTCCAATTCCTGCTCTTCAACTCTCTTTCCGTTTCCAATTCCTGCCCTTCAACTCTCTTTCCATTTCCAATTCCTGCTCTTCAACTCTGTTCCCGTTTCCAATTCCTGCTCTTCAACTCTCTTTCCATTTCCAATTCCTGCTCTTCAACTCTCTTTCCGTTTCCAATTCCTGCTCTTCAACTCTCTTTCCGTTTCCAATTCCTGCTCTTCAACCCTCTTTCCGTTTCCAATTCCTGCTCTTCAACTCTCTTTCCGTTTCCAATTCCTGCTCTTCAACTCTGTTTCCATTTCCAATTCCTGCTCTTCAACTCTGTTTCCATTTCCAATTCCTGCTCTTTAACTCTGTTCCCGTTTCCAATTCCTGCTCTTTAACTCTGTTCCCGTTTCCAATTCCTGCTCTTCAACTCTGTTCCCGTTTCCAATTCCTGCTCTTCAACTCTGTTTCCGTTTCCAGTTCCTGCTCTTCAACTCAGTTTCCGTTTCCAGTCCTGGTTTCCATTCCCATTCCCATATAATCAATTCAAACACGTCACTGACCAAAATTGCAATATGCATTATTCTGTTAAAACAAGCTTCTCACAATGGCAATAAAATTACTTCAATTGAAGTTACTGTTTGTCTATTAAATTGGCTTCAGATGAAAGCAGGTGAGCAATCTAAAATATCAAAGGAATGGTAAATGGAATTGAAATCAGAATTTGTCTTGAAGAACAGGAATTAACCTGACCCTGTTCACAATCCATAGTCCTCATTAGAGGAATGTGCTGCTCTATTTGCTTTACCTACGCAACACAAACTCTCTCTCACTTTTCTCTGTTCCAGTAGCATTTCTTATAGCATTGCTGTTTTCAGAGTATCTTCAAGTACACACATCTTGGCAATATTGCAATGTTTATTTGTTACAATGAAGATGTCAGTGTGCATCAGTAAGTGTCTCTTACGGTAGACTAGTTTCCTTGTTGCTAGGTTTCAGCCCCCTTTGAGAAGTATTTATGGTACCTAGTTATAGCATGGCCCTGTTAAATCCTATTCCAGCCACAAAACTGGATTCCATTGTAATGCAGTGTCTATTTCTGAGTCAGACCAGCTCCCTGTATAGACTTTATTTGCTGACTCTCCTCGGCAACTAAACAGACTTACAGAATTAAAAGAGGTAAAAGTGTCAGCAAGCTAGTGCATTCAAATGCTGAGAGGGTGTGCTGCAGCAAATTAAAAACCATTTTTAATCACATCACTCACTTCAGACTGTTGATTTATTACCTTCACTACAGCAACATCAGTCTGGCTTTTCCGACTCCCAGTGTTCTGTGACTAAAACCCCAGTCTAATAATCTGCATTGGAAAGGAAGAGTTTAACATCAAGGCAAAATTAAAAGGAGCTGCTTCGATTCAACACAGATCAGCATCGTGGCTGTTTTAAACAGACAAGCTGGGTAGTCAAATGGTCACTTAGGCATGTAGATTACAGTCCATCAGAATAACTGTGCTTTGTGGGCACATCATGTAGGTTCTCTCTGTCTATGTTAATACATTCAGTATATACAATTTGTACAATTAAGGACCTATTGTTTTATCCCTTGTTTAACCAGTGACATGTTTAGAAAATGACTGTTTCCTCTATACCTCCTCATTTATTTAATGAAGAATTCCCAACAGCAATTGGTTTTACTTCCTATTAACATATCCATTAGGTTATTGTAGCTCACCTGCATGAATCAGTCTCTCTTTATGAGCGTGCGTTGAATTTGTATAAGTCCTCATGTTTTATTCCATCCCCCATCCCCCCACTCCCTGCTCTCCATAAGTGAACAAAAGATACCTTGCCTGTAAGTTGCAATGTGAGGAATGTAGCTTCTAACTGAAGGCCGGCAGTATGGTATTGATTCAATTTCAGTGTCTCAAACCATCATGTAAATAACAACAGTGGCTCCTCTGTTACAGTAGAAAAACTATCAATATTTTTTTATTGGTGGGGCCGTGTGACCACAGAGAGTTATTAAGGGGTTACCTGCAAGGCGCGGATTCACTCTGTCAGTGTATCTCAAAGGGTTAAAGAGACCCGTGAAGAACGGACTGGGCAGTCCTGTTCCAGCAAAGAGGTCAGGAGCTGCACTGGCAAATAAAAGCAGCCATAGCCACGCTACCTTCGGAGGGGACTGACTCCCACTGAATCCCATTCCACTCCAGGACTGACTCCCACTGAATCCCATTCCACTCCAGGACTGACTCCCACTGAATCCCATTCCACTCCAGGACTGACTCCCACTGAATCCCATTCCACTCCAGGACTGACTCCCACTGAATCCCATTACACTCCAGGACTGACTCCCACTGACTCCCACTCCACTCCAGGACTGACTCCCACTGAATCCCATTCCACTCCAGGACTGACTGCCACTGAATCCCATTCCACTCCAGGACTGACTCCCACTCCACTCCAGGACTGACTCCCACTGAATCCCATTCCACTCCAGGACTGACTCCCACTGAATCCCATTCCACTCCAGGACTGACTCCCACTGAATCCATGCTCTGATCAAGGGGAATGGTGTTTCCATGGGGAGGGGGCACTGAACTAGCCATGTGGGCTGCTGCTGCTACTGCAGCTGAGCTTTTCAGCCGATGGCAAGGTTGGAAATGTTAAAACGATTCGACTGAGGAAAAGACAGCGCTGGAAAGAAAAAAATCAATTGCTCCACAAAGCTGGTTTGAAACAACTTTCTTAAAATATGTTTTATTACTGAGGACCAAGCAGAGGAGGACTGTTCTCTGTTTAGTGAATAGTGTGTGTGTAGAGGGCTGTTCTCTATGTTCAGTGGATAGTGTGTGTGGAGGGCTGTTCTCTGTGTTCAGTGAATATTGTGTGTGGAGGGCTGTTCTCTGTGTTCAGTGGATAGTGTGTGGAGGACTGTTCTCTGTTTAGTGAATAGTGTGTGTGTAGAGGGCTATTCTCTGTGTTCAGTGAATAGTGTGTGTGGAAGGCTGTTCTCTGTTCAGTGGATAGTGTGTGTGTGGAGGGCTGTTCTCTGTGTTCAGTGAATAGTGTGTGTGTGGAAGGCTGTTCTCTGTTCAGTGGATAGTGTGAGTGTGGAGGATTGTTCTCTGTGTTCAGTGGATAGTGTGTGTTTGTGGAGGGCTGTTCTCTGTGTTCAGTGGATAGTGTGTGTGTGGAGGGCTGTTCTCTGTGTTCAATGGATAGTGTGTGTGGAGGGCTGTTCTCTGTGTTCAGTGGATAGTGTGTGTGTGGAGGGCTGTTCTCTGTGAAGGCCTGTGTGTCCAGGGGATACAGTATTTGTCGAGTCGACTCAGTTTAGGTTTGTGCCTTGGCACCTGTCCGTCAGGTGGGTGAAAATCCTTTTTAAGGTGAAGGAACACAAAGCCACTTTTTCAGGAACAGTGTCTTGAAACCTGGTTCCAGGAGACCTATTTTGAGGCAACTTTGCTGTATCAAACCCCAAGTCTCCCCTGTTGTGCTGTGCAGTGACCTGAAACCAAGTTTCTAACCACAAAGTGACTTTGTGTTCCTTCAGCTTTAGGGTTAAAAAAAACGTCCAATTGAGGGATTAAGACGTGACTCAGAAGGTATTAACTGTCCTTCCCAAAGCTCCACTGCCAGAGAGGAGGCGAGAGTCACCAGCAGCAAAGCATGGCAAAGTCAGCTGTGTGTAGGACTTGTGTGGCTCCTTATAACCAGGGACCAGAGTCAATTAAAACAGTAGTTTAAACCTACTTCATGTATTGGGTCACAGAAATGAAAACTGTTTACAGATGCTGTTCAGTGTAGAAGAGATCTGATCTCTTTAGTGTCAGAAACTGGGTCACGTTTAATAGTACTGCAAACTTTGAATACACCATTCATAGATAATAGTCAGTATGCTGAACAGACTTTCCAAATTAACCCTGGGAAACGCCTAATTGTTTATGAGAGTTTGAAGATGTTGTGACTACATTTATTTTAGACTAAGAGTATTTTATGATTTATTACTGTATCTGAAATAAAATTAGAAACATTAGGGATCTAATCATTTATTCTAAGCTCAGGTATACATGCTGCACTCTTAAAAACAAAGCAAATATTTCAATACATCCCATACAAATACAAAGGGAATTACGTTGATGTTATTAACGTTTGAAGTTATTAAGTAAGCTCCTTCAGGGTAGTGACAATGTGCTTTATCCATGCATGATCCATGTGCCGGCCTCGTCCCGTGTTATTGCTTAAATAATATATGGCGAGTTTGCTTTGGCTTGTGTGCTAAATCTGTATTTCAACAAGGAAAGGGTCTGCTCCACAGTGCATGCTCATGTATTGTATATAGGTGCTTTATACAGTAGAGAATATATTTCAGTTGTATAATAAATGAGCGATGTTGGGGCGTTTGTTTTTACCATGAAGAATTGTCTTTGTTTTAGCTGCGTTGAAGGCTGCAGTAAGTCTGTGAAGGATAGCTCTAAGCTGAGGTTGTACAGTAGTAGGTGCATGTTACATAACAGGTTTGGTTACCAGCTTGTTTTCAGCTGTGTAAAACTGATTTGAACAGTTTGCAATTGGGCTGAAGGTGGCTTTCATAAAAGCTGAGACATTGCACAACTGTCCCTGATACTTGATTACTATAACAAACCTCCTTCCTGCTTTTGAATTATTCTGCATACTGAATCTCAAACTTCAATGTCTTGCTTGGGCGTTTTATCGCCAGGTTTGAACTGTTTGTTCTGAGTTTCTGTGCAACAAAAGATATTCTGTACATTCTTACTTCTGCCAATGCAATGTACTACCAGTGAAAAGCGATATTGATTGTTCAAACACAGCAAATTAATTTCATGTTTTTTATTGATTGAGAGGAACAAGGGTAATGCAGTTTCCATTGCTATTAAAGAAGAGGAGTCAGGAAACATGGTGACAGCCCTACAGAAATGATTAGAGAGAAACAATCTGTATCAGCAGCTGTGATAAGTGATCGTTTTAAATGTGGGGTTCTCTGTCAAATCTAGTGCAGATCAGATTTTGTTTAAAAAACTGTCGAGGTTTGGAAATAGGTTCTTGTGTAGACTGTGTGAATGTGGGATTCAGGGTAATATATTTCAGGGAGACTGTGAATATGGGATTCAGGGTAATATATTTCAGGGAGACTGTGTGAATACGGGATTCAGGGTAATATATTTCAGGGAGACTGTGAATGTGGGATTCAGGGTAATATATTTCAGGGAGACTGTGTGAATGTGGGATTCAGGGTAATATATTTCAGGGAGACTGTGTGAATGTGGGATTCAGGGTAATATATTTCAGGGAGACTGTGAATGTGGGATTCAGGGTAATATATTTCAGGGAGACTGTGAATATGGGATTCAGGGTAATATATTTCAGGGAGACTGTGTGAATGTGGGATTCGGGGTAATATATTTCAGGGAGACTGTGTGAATGTGGGATTCAGGGTAATATATTTCAGGGAGACTGTGAATATGGGATTCAGGGTAATATATTTCAGGGAGACTGTGTGAATGTGGGATTCAGGGTAATATATTTCAGGGAGACTGTGTGAATGTGGGATTCAGGGTAATATATTTCAGGGAGACTGTGTGAATGTGGGATTCAGGGTAATATATTTCAGGGAGACTGTGTGAATGTGGGATTCAGGGATATTTGACTGTGAATATGGGATTCAGGGTAATATATTTCAGGGAGACTGTGTGAATGTGGGATTCAGGGTAATATATTTCAGGGAGACTGTGTGAATGTGGGATTCAGGGTAATATATTTCAGGGAGACTGTGTGAATGTGGGATTCAGGGTAATATATTTCAGGGAGACTGTGTGAATGTGGGATTCAGGGTAATATATTTCAGGGAGACTGTGTGAATGTGGGATTCAGGGTAATATATTTCAGGGAGACTGTGTGAATGTGGGATTCAGGGTAATATATTTCAGGGAGACTGTGTGAATGTGGGATTCAGGGTAATATATTTCAGGGAGACTGTGTGAATGTGGGATTCAGGGTAATATATTTCAGGGAGACTGTGTGAATGTGGGATTCAGGGTAATATATTTCAGGGAGACTGTGTGAATGTGGGATTCAGGGTAATATATTTCAGGGAGACTGTGTGAATGTGGGATTCAGGGTAATATATTTCAGGGAGACTGTGTGAATGTGGGATTCAGGGTAATATATTTCAGGGAGACTGTGTGAATGTGGGATTCAGGGTAATATATTTCAGGGAGACTGTGTGAATGTGGGATTCAGGGTAATATATTTCAGGGAGACTGTGTGAATGTGGGATTCAGGGTAATATATTTCAGGGAGACTGTGTGAATGTGGGATTCAGGGTAATATATTTCAGGGAGACTGTGTGAATGTGGGATTCAGGGTAATATATTTCAGGGAGACTGTGTGAATGTGGGATTCAGGGTAATATATTTCAGGGAGACTGTGTGAATGTGGGATTCAGGGTAATATATTTCAGGGAGACTGTGTGAATGTGGGATTCAGGGTAATATATTTCAGGGAGACTGTGTGAATGTGGGATTCAGGGTAATATATTTCAGGGAGACTGTGTGAATGTGGGATTCAGGGTAATATATTTCAGGGAGACTGTGTGAATGTGGGATTCAGGGTAATATATTTCAGGGAGACTGTGTGAATGTGGGATTCAGGGTAATATATTTCAGGGAGACTGTGTGAATGTGGGATTCAGGGTAATATATTTCAGGGAGACTGTGTGAATGTGGGATTCAGGGTAATATATTTCAGGGAGACTGTGTGAATGTGGGATTCAGGGTAATATATTTCAGGGAGACTGTGTGAATGTGGGATTCAGGGTAATATATTTCAGGGAGACTGTGTGAATGTGGGATTCAGGGTAATATATTTCAGGGAGACTGTGTGAATGTGGGATTCAGGGTAATATATTTCAGGGAGACTGTGTGAATGTGGGATTCAGGGTAATATATTTCAGGGAGACTGTGTGAATGTGGGATTCAGGGTAATATATTTCAGGGAGACTGTGTGAATGTGGGATTCAGGGTAATATATTTCAGGGAGACTGTGTGAATGTGGGATTCAGGGTAATATATTTCAGGGAGACTGTGTGAATGTGGGATTCAGGGTAATATATTTCAGGGAGACTGTGTGAATGTGGGATTCAGGGTAATATATTTCAGGGAGACTGTGTGAATGTGGGATTCAGGGTAATATATTTCAGGGAGACTGTGTGAATGTGGGATTCAGGGTAATATATTTCAGGGAGACTGTGTGAATGTGGGATTCAGGGTAATATATTTCAGGGAGACTGTGTGAATGTGGGATTCAGGGTAATATATTTCAGGGAGACTGTGTGAATGTGGGATTCAGGGTAATATATTTCAGGGAGACTGTGTGAATGTGGGATTCAGGGTAATATATTTCAGGGAGACTGTGTGAATGTGGGATTCAGGGTAATATATTTCAGGGAGACTGTGTGAATGTGGGATTCAGGGTAATATATTTCAGGGAGACTGTGTGAATGTGGGATTCAGGGTAATATATTTCAGGGAGACTGTGTGAATGTGGGATTCAGGGTAATATATTTCAGGGAGACTGTGAATATGGGATTCAGGGTAATATATTTCAGGGAGACTGTGTGAATGTGGGATTCAGGGTAATATATTTCAGGGAGACTGTGTGAATGTGGGATTCAGGGTAATATATTTCAGGGAGACTGTGTGAATGTGGGATTCAGGGTAATATATTTCAGGGAGACTGTGTGAATGTGGGATTCAGGGTAATATATTTCAGGGAGACTGTGTGAATGTGGGATTCAGGGTAATATATTTCAGGGAGACTGTGTGAATGTGGGATTCAGGGTAATATATTTCAGGGAGACTGTGAATGTGGGATTCAGGGTAATATATTTCAGGGAGACTGTGTGAATGTGGGATTCAGGGTAATATATTTCAGGGAGACTGTGTGAATGTGGGATTCAGGGTAATATATTTCAGGGAGACTGTGTGAATGTGGGATTCAGGGTAATATATTTCAGGGAGACTGTGTGAATGTGGGATTCAGGGTAATATATTTCAGGGAGACTGTGTGAATGCGGGATTCAGGGTAATATATTTCAGGGAGACTGTGTGAATGTGGGATTCAGGGTAATATATTTCAGGGAGACTGTGTGAATGTGGGATTCAGGGTAATATATTTCAGGGAGACTGTGTGAATGTGGGATTCAGGGTAATATATTTCAGGGAGACTGTGTGAATGTGGGATTCAGGGTAATATATTTCAGGGAGACTGTGTGAATGTGGGATTCAGGGTAATATATTTCAGGGAGACTGTGTGAATGTGGGATTCAGGGTAATATATTTCAGGGAGACTGTGTGAATGTGGGATTCAGGGTAATATATTTCAGGGAGACTGTGTGAATGTGGGATTCAGGGTAATATATTTCAGGGAGACTGTGTGAATGTGGGATTCAGGGTAATATATTTCAGGGAGACTGTGTGAATGTGGGATTCAGGGTAATATATTTCAGGGAGACTGTGTGAATGTGGGATTCAGGGTAATATATTTCAGGGAGACTGTGTGAATGTGGGATTCAGGGTAATATATTTCAGGGAGACTGTGTGAATGTGGGATTCAGGGTAATATATTTCAGGGAGACTGTGTGAATGTGGGATTCAGGGTAATATATTTCAGGGAGACTGTGTGAATGTGGGATTCAGGGTAATATATTTCAGGGAGACTGTGTGAATGTGGGATTCAGGGTAATATATTTCAGGGAGACTGTGTGAATGTGGGATTCAGGGTAATATATTTCAGGGAGACTGTGTGAATGTGGGATTCAGGGTAATATATTTCAGGGAGACTGTGTGAATGTGGGATTCAGGGTAATATATTTCAGGGAGACTGTGTGAATGTGGGATTCAGGGTAATATATTTCAGGGAGACTGTGTGAATGTGGGATTCAGGGTAATATATTTCAGGGAGACTGTGTGAATGTGGGATTCAGGGTAATATATTTCAGGGAGACTGTGTGAATGTGGGATTCAGGGTAATATATTTCAGGGAGACTGTGTGAATGTGGGATTCAGGGTAATATATTTCAGGGAGACTGTGTGAATGTGGGATTCAGGGTAATATATTTCAGGGAGACTGTGTGAATGTGGGATTCAGGGTAATATATTTCAGGGAGACTGTGTGAATGTGGGATTCAGGGTAATATATTTCAGGGAGACTGTGTGAATGTGGGATTCAGGGTAATATATTTCAGGGAGACTGTGTGAATGTGGGATTCAGGGTAATATATTTCAGGGAGACTGTGTGAATGTGGGATTCAGGGTAATATATTTCAGGGAGACTGTGTGAATGTGGGATTCAGGGTAATATATTTCAGGGAGACTGTGTGAATGTGGGATTCAGGGTAATATATTTCAGGGAGACTGTGTGAATGTGGGATTCAGGGTAATATATTTCAGGGAGACTGTGTGAATGTGGGATTCAGGGTAATATATTTCAGGGAGACTGTGTGAATGTGGGATTCAGGGTAATATATTTCAGGGAGACTGTGTGAATGTGGGATTCAGGGTAATATATTTCAGGGAGACTGTGTGAATGTGGGATTCAGGGTAATATATTTCAGGGAGACTGTGTGAATGTGGGATTCAGGGTAATATATTTCAGGGAGACTGTGTGAATGTGGGATTCAGGGTAATATATTTCAGGGAGACTGTGTGAATGTGGGATTCAGGGTAATATATTTCAGGGAGACTGTGTGAATGTGGGATTCAGGGTAATATATTTCAGGGAGACTGTGTGAATGTGGGATTCAGGGTAATATATTTCAGGGAGACTGTGTGAATGTGGGATTCAGGGTAATATATTTCAGGGAGACTGTGTGAATGTGGGATTCAGGGTAATATATTTCAGGGAGACTGTGTGAATGTGGGATTCAGGGTAATATATTTCAGGGAGACTGTGTGAATGTGGGATTCAGGGTAATATATTTCAGGGAGACTGTGTGAATGTGGGATTCAGGGTAATATATTTCAGGGAGACTGTGTGAATGTGGGATTCAGGGTAATATATTTCAGGGAGACTGTGTGAATGTGGGATTCAGGGTAATATATTTCAGGGAGACTGTGTGAATGTGGGATTCAGGGTAATATATTTCAGGGAGACTGTGTGAATGTGGGATTCAGGGTAATATATTTCAGGGAGACTGTGTGAATGTGGGATTCAGGGTAATATATTTCGGCTTGTGATCCATTCAAGACAATATGGCTCACATAGATCTTATATACAGGCAGCGCTGTATCGCTGTACTGGTGCACTGAATGAAGAACAGATGTTTTATGGCTGGGTAAATTCTGCAGCTTTAGGGCTACTATACTTTAACGCCTATGGGGACAGATTTTTTCTCAAATACCTTTTTAATAGAAAATCTGAAAAGCAGCCCTATCGTATGTACTGTATAGTTGTAGTGGACCAGATGCTGAGATTAAACAAGGAGAGTAATCACTGCTTTGCTTTCGGTACTGACTAAACATTTGACAGATTGCTTAGCAAAGCAGTAACCACCAAGAGAGAGGCGCTACCCAGGCCTCAGTGTGTTATTCTATGTAGTCTGGGTGTAACTCACAGCAGAACAGAGCTATTGTATTAAATTGGAGGCTTTGTTAAATGTGAGCCTGGCTATTATAAAGCAAGCTTGCTGTGAACCTATTTATTCATTTCACAGAATGCAAACAAAAACCAAAAAAAAGATTCTTGTTTGGATTTATACATCAGTTACAGTGTGAGAGTCACGACATTTTAACTGAATCATTCCTCAGTGTGAGAGTCAGGTCAGTTTAACTGAATCATTCCTCAGTGTGAGAGTCAGGTCATTTTAACTGAGTCATTCCTCAGTGTGAGAGTCAGGTCAGTTTAACTGAATCATTCCTCAGTGTGAGAGTCAGGTCAGTTTAACTGAATCATTCCTCAGTGTGAGAGTCAGGTCAGTTTAACTGAATCATTCCTCATTGTGAGAGTCAGGTCATTTTAACTGAATCATTCCTCAGTGTGAGAGTCAGGTCAGTTTAACTGAATCATTCCTCAGTGTGAGAGTCAGGTCAGTTTAACTGAATCATTCCTCAGTGTGAGAGTCAGGTCATTTTAACTGAATCATTCCTCAGTATGAGAGTCATTTTAACTGAATCATTCCTCAGTGTGAGAGTCAGGTCAGTTTAACTGAATCATTCCTCAGTGTGAGAGTCAGGTCAGTTTAACTGAATCATTCCTCAGTGTGAGAGTCAGGTCAGTTTAACTGAATCATTCCTCAGTGTGAGAGTCAGGTCATTTTAACTGAATCATTCCTCAGTGTGAGAGTCAGGTCAGTTTAACTGAATCATTCCTCAGTGTGAGAGTCAGGTCATTTTAACTGAATCATTCCTCAGTGTGAGAGTCAGGTCAGTTTAACTGAATCATTCCTCAGTGTGAGAGTCAGGTCAGTTTAACTGAATCATTCCTCAGTGTGAGAGTCAGGTCAGTTTAACTGAATCATTCCTCAGTGTGAGAGTCAGGTCATTTTAACTGAATCATTCCTCAGTGTGAGTCAAGTCAGTTTAACTGAATCATTCCTCATTGTGAGAGTCAGGTCAGTTTAACTGAATCATTCCTCAGTGTGAGAGTCAGGTCAGTTTAACTGAATCATTCCTCATTGTGAGAGTCAGGTCAGTTTAACTGAATCATTCCTCAGTGTGAGAGTCAGGTCAGTTTAACTGAATCATTCCTCAGTGTGAGAGTCAGGTCAGTTTAACTGAATCATTCCTCATTGTGAGAGTCAGGTCAGTTTAACTGAATCATTCCTCATTGTGAGAGTCAGGTCAGTTTAACTGAATCATTCCTCACTGTGAGAGTCAGGTCAGTTTAACTGAATCATTCCTCAGTGTGAGAGTCAGGTCAGTTTAACTGAATCATTCCTCAGTGTGAGAGTCAGGTCAGTTTAACTGAATCATTCCTCAGTGTGAGAGTCAGGTCAGTTTAACTGAATCATTCCTCAGTGTGAGAGTCAGGTCAGTTTAACTGAATCATTCCTCACTGTGAGAGTCAGGTCAGTTTAACTGAATCATTCCTCATTGTGAGAGTCAGGTCAGTTTAACTGAATCATTCCTCAGTGTGAGAGTCAGGTCAGTTTAACTGAGTCATTCCTCAGTGTGAGAGTCAGGTCAGTTTAACTGAATCATTCCTCAGTGTGAGAGTCAGGTCAGTTTAACTGAATCATTCCTCATTGTGAGAGTCACGTCATTTTAACTGAATCATTCCTCAGTGTGAAAGTCAGGTCAGTTTAACTGAATCATTCCTCAGTGTGAGAGTCATGTCAGTTTAACTGAATCATTCCTCAGTGTGAGAGTCAGGTCAGTTTAACTGAATCATTCCTCATTGTGAGAGTCAGGTCATTTTAACTGAATCATTCCTCATTGTGAGAGTCAGGTCAGTTTAACTGAATCATTCCTCAGTGTGAGAGTCAGGTCAGTTTAACTGAATCATTCCTCACTGTGAGAGTCAGGTCAGTTTAACTGAATCATTCCTCACTGTGAGAGTCAGGTCAGTTTAACTGAATCATTCCTCATTGTGAGAGTCAGGTCAGTTTAACTGAATCATTCCTCAGTGTGAGAGTCAGGTCATTTTAACTGAATCATTCCTCAGTGTGAGAGTCAGGTCAGTTTAACTGAATCATTCCTCATTGTGAGAGTCAGGTCAGTTTAACTGAATCATTCCTCATTGTGAGAGTCAGGTCAGTTTAACTGAATCATTCCTCATTGTGAGAGTCAGGTCATTTTAACTGAATCATTCCTCAGTGTGAGAGTCAGGTCAGTTTAACTGAATCATTCCTCAGTGTGAGAGTCAGGTCAGTTTAACTGAATCATTCCTCAGTGTGAGAGTCAGGTCAGTTTAACTGAATCATTCCTCAGTGTGAGAGTCAGGTCAGTTTAACTGAATCATTCCTCATTGTGAGAGTCAGGTCAGTTTAACTGAATCATTCCTCATTGTGAGAGTCAGGTCAGTTTAACTGAATCATTCCTCATTGTGAGAGTCAGGTCAGTTTAACTGAATCATTCCTCAGTGTGAGAGTCAGGTCAGTTTAACTGAATCATTCCTCAGTGTGAGAGTCAGGTCAGTTTAACTGAATCATTCCTCAGTGTGAGAGTCAGGTCAGTTTAACTGAATCATTCCTCAGTGTGAGAGTCAGGTCAGTTTAACTGAATCATTCCTCAGTGTGAGAGTCAGGTCATTTTAACTGAATCATTCCTCATTGTGAGAGTCAGGTCATTTTAACTGAATCATTCCTCAGTGTGAGAGTCAGGTCAGTTTAACTGAATCATTCCTCAGTGTGAGAGTCAGGTCAGTTTAACTGAATCATTCCTCAGTGTGAGAGTCAGGTCAGTTTAACTGAATCATTCCTCAGTGTGAGAGTCAGGTCAGTTTAACTGAATCATTCCTCAGTGTGAGAGTCAGGTCAGTTTAACTGAATCATTCCTCAGTGTGAGAGTCAGGTCAGTTTAACTGAATCATTCCTCAGTGTGAGAGTCAGGTCAGTTTAACTGAATCATTCCTCAGTGTGAGAGTCAGGTCATTTTAACTGAATCATTCCTCAGTGTGAGAGTCAGGTCAGTTTAACTGAATCATTCCTCAGTGTGAGAGTCAGGTCAGATTAACTGAATCATTCCTCAGTGTGAGAGTCAGTTTAACTGAATCATTCCTCAGTGTGAGAGTCAGGTCAGTTTAACTGAATCATTCCTCAGTGTGAGAGTCAGGTCAGTTTAACTGAATCATTCCTCAGTGTGAGAGTCAGGTCAGTTTAACTGAATCATTCCTCAGTGTGAGAGTCAGGTCAGTTTAACTGAATCATTCCTCAGTGTGAGAGTCAGGTCAGTTTAACTGAATCATTCCTCAGTGTGAGAGTCAGGTCAGTTTAACTGAATCATTCCTCAGTGTGAGAGTCAGGTCAGTTTAACTGAATCATTCCTCAGTGTGAGAGTCAGGTCAGTTTAACTGAATCATTCCTCAGTGTGAGAGTCAGGTCAGTTTAACTGAATCATTCCTCAGTGTGAGAGTCAGGTCAGTTTAACTGAATCATTCCTCAGTGTGAGAGTCAGGTCAGTTTAACTGAATCATTCCTCAGTGTGAGAGTCAGGTCAGTTTAACTGAATCATTCCTCATTGTGAGAGTCAGGTCAGTTTAACTGAATCATTCCTCATTGTGAGAGTCAGGTCAGTTTAACTGAATCATTCCTCAGTGTGAGAGTCAGGTCAGTTTAACTGAATCATTCCTCACTGTGAGAGTCAGGTCAGTTTAACTGAATCATTCCTCATTGTGAGAGTCAGGTCAGTTTAACTGAATCATTCCTCATTGTGAGAGTCAGGTCAGTTTAACTGAATCATTCCTCAGTGTGAGAGTCAGGTCATTTTAACTGAATCATTCCTCATTGTGAGAGTCAGGTCAGTTTAACTGAATCATTCCTCAGTGTGAGAGTCAGGTCATTTTAACTGAATCATTCCTCAGTGTGAGAGTCAGGTCAGTTTAACTGAATCATTCCTCAGTGTGAGAGTCAGGTCAGTTTAACTGAATCATTCCTCACTGTGAGAGTCAGGTCAGTTTAACTGAATCATTCCTCACTGTGAGAGTCAGGTCAGTTTAACTGAATCATTCCTCAGTGTGAGAGTCAGGTCAGTTTAACTGAATCATTCCTCAGTGTGAGAGTCAGGTCAGTTTAACTGAATCATTCCTCAGTGTGAGAGTCAGGTCAGTTTAACTGAATCATTCCTCATTGTGAGAGTCAGGTCATTTTAACTGAATCATTCCTCATTGTGAGAGTCAGGTCAGTTTAACTGAATCATTCCTCATTGTGAGAGTCAGGTCAGTTTAACTGAATCATTCCTCATTGTGAGAGTCAGGTCATTTTAACTGAATCATTCCTCATTGTGAGAGTCAGGTCATTTTAACTGAATCATTCCTCATTGTGAGAGTCAGGTCAGTTTAACTGAATCATTCCTCAGTGTGAGAGTCAGGTCAGTTTAACTGAATCATTCCTCATTGTGAGAGTCAGGTCAGTTTAACTGAATCATTCCTCAGTGTGAGAGTCAGGTCATTTTAACTGAGTCATTCCTCAGTGTGAGAGTCAGGTCATTTTAACTGAATCATTCCTCAGTGTGAGAGTCAGTTTAACTGAATCATTCCTCAGTGTGAGAGTCAGGTCAGTTTAACTGAATCATTCCTCATTGTGAGAGTCAGGTCAGTTTAACTGAATCATTCCTCACTGTGAGAGTCAGGTCAGTTTAACTGAATCATTCCTCAGTGTGAGAGTCAGGTCAGTTTAACTGAATCATTCCTCACTGTGAGAGTCAGGTCAGTTTAACTGAATCATTCCTCAGTGTGAGAGTCAGGTCAGTTTAACTGAATCATTCCTCAGTGTGAGAGTCAGGTCAGATTAACTGAATCATTCCTCAGTGTGAGAGTCAGGTCAGTTTAACTGAATCATTCCTCAGTGTGAGAGTCAGGTCAGTTTAACTGAATCATTCCTCAGTGTGAGAGTCAGGTCAGTTTAACTGAATCATTCCTCAGTGTGAGAGTCAGGTCAGTTTAACTGAATCATTCCTCATTGTGAGAGTCAGGTCATTTTAACTGAATCATTCCTCAGTGTGAGAGTCAGGTCAGTTTAACTGAATCATTCCTCAGTGTGAGAGTCAGTTTAACTGAATCATTCCTTATTGTGAGAGTCAGGTCAGTTTAACTGAATCATTCCTCAGTGTGAGAGTCAGGTCAGTTTAACTGAGTCATTCCTCAGTGTGAGAGTCAGGTCATTTTAACTGAATCATTCCTCAGTGTGAGAGTCAGGTCAGTTTAACTGAATCATTCCTCAGTGTGAGAGTCAGGTCAGTTTAACTGAATCATTCCTCAGTGTGAGAGTCAGGTCAGTTTAACTGAATCATTCCTCAGTGTGAGAGTCAGGTCAGTTTAACTGAATCATTCCTCAGTGTGAGAGTCAGGTCAGTTTAACTGAATCATTCCTCAGTGTGAGAGTCAGGTCAGTTTAACTGAATCATTCCTCAGTGTGAAAGTCAGGTCAGTTTAACTGAATCATTCCTCATTGTGAGAGTCAGGTCAGTTTAACTGAATCATTCCTCAGTATGAGAGTCATTTTAACTGAATCATTCCTCAGTGTGAGAGTCAGGTCAGTTTAACTGAATCATTCCTCAGTGTGAGAGTCAGGTCAGTTTAACTGAATCATTCCTCAGTGTGAGAGTCAGGTCAGTTTAACTGAATCATTCCTCATTGTGAGAGTCAGGTCAGTTTAACTGAATCATTCCTCAGTGTGAGAGTCAGGTCAGTTTAACTGAATCATTCCTCAGTGTGAGAGTCAGGTCAGTTTAACTGAATCATTCCTCAGTGTGAGAGTCAGGTCAGTTTAACTGAATCATTCCTCAGTGTGAGAGTCAGTCAGTTTAACTGAATCATTCCTCATTGTGAGAGTCACGTCATTTTAACTGAATCATTCCTCAGTGTGAAAGTCAGGTCAGTTTAACTGAATCATTCCTCAGTGTGAGAGTCAGGTCAGTTTAACTGAATCATTCCTCAGTGTGAGAGTCAGGTCAGTTTAACTGAATCATTCCTCAGTGTGAGAGTCAGTTTAACTGAATCATTCCTCAGTGTGAGAGTCAGGTCAGTTTAACTGAATCATTCCTCATTGTGAGAGTCAGGTCAGTTTAACTGAATCATTCCTCAGTGTGAGAGTCAGGTCAGTTTAACTGAATCATTCCTCATTGTGAGAGTCAGGTCAGTTTAACTGAATCATTCCTCATTGTGAGAGTCAGGTCAGTTTAACTGAATCATTCCTCATTGTGAGAGTCAGGTCAGATTAACTGAATCATTCCTCATTGTGAGAGTCAGGTTAGTTTAACTGAATCATTCCTCATTGTGAGAGTCAGGTCATTTTAACTGAGTCATTCCTCATTGTGAGAGTCAGGTCAGTTTAACTGAATCATTCCTCAGTGTGAGAGTCAGGTCATTTTAACTGAGTCATTCCTCAGTGTGAGAGTCAGGTCAGTTTAACTGAATCATTCCTCAGTGTGAGAGTCAGGTCAGTTTAACTGAATCATTCCTCAGTGTGAGAGTCAGGTCATTTTAACTGAATCATTCCTCAGTGTGAGAGTCAGGTTCGTTTAACTGAATCTTATAAAGCACAGCCAGAGTGAGCCCCCAAATCTCTCAGTCATTCTCTCAGGTAATCGGATAATTAAATGATATATAAAAGTAATTACATATTACATGCATTTATTATAATTCATAGGGTTTGTTACTCAGTTGCCTACAAGACATCTCCATTTAGTCTTATCAGTGTCCGCATGGGTGTCCTGAGCCTCAATACAATTAGACTGCATTATTAAATGGTGTTTAATTAGGAATTGTAAAAAGGGTGTTAAGACTGAGACACAATCCGCACGTAAAAGTAAGGTTAGCTTAATTAGGCTGGCGGCTTCATTTTTTTTTATAAAGGAGAATGTCAGTGTCTGTGTCTTCTGATTGTTTAAAGCTGAAGGAACACAAAGCCGCCTTTCAAGAGTGGCTTGAAACGTGATAAGCAATCCCATGCTATGGGTCTCATTCCCCTCAGCATGGCAGATAAAGAGTTAAATACCAGCATCACTGGTGGCTTTGTTGAAATTTCTGTTGTTGAGCAGTTTAAAATGCGAACCCTCTCAGGATAGATGAGGATGCATCCAAACTGTCTGTCTGAAGGCTTTTTATTTTACTTTTTATTTATGTTTCGTTTTGGCGTGACCAATTATGATTTATTTTCCCTCAATTTGGAATGTCCAATAATGTTGTTTCTCCTCACCACCGCGAGTCCTCTCATAGCACAGGTGTTCTGGGGGCGTGTGAGCATCCTCCCATCTCACAGCCTAAAGCCAGGATCGCTTTTACACCAATCAATCCAGAGCAGACGTGGGCGGGCTACCGATCCCGGAGAACAGAGACCAGCCCTGCCTCTTATCCACTCTGACTGTGCTCTGCGTCTGGCCAGTAGGGTTCGCTGCTGCGCGAGGAGGAGAAGTAATCCATGCCGGTTTCACATCCCCCACCCCGGGAGCGTCAGAGTCAATGTGACCCCCCCCTCAGGGTCCCCAGTAAAGTTCAGCCTCTTTGCACTGCCTGGGCACAAACTGGTACCGTCCAAGCTGGGCGACTCATCCTGCGCTCCCAGCGGCAGCACTTTAACTGGGTTAGCCACTCGGGGACCCCCTATTTATTTTACTCTTTGACCATTTCATTGCTAAATCCAATGTACTGTTATGCAATGTAACCGTTTTACTGTTTGTCCTTCATAGCTGACATGTGTAACCTGGATCTTCTTGGTAATCGCAAATTATCTGGTGGTTGGCCCTTCAGTAAGTGCACCTCATCATTCAGGACTCATCATTCAGTCAGCTGCAAACCCTAGACAGGGTGGGGCCTGTTGAACATCACTCCTCCTGATTGCTTAGCGGCTTGCTGCAGCAGCCAGAGAGGCAGCATTGGGATTGGGATGAACGGGAACAGGGATGAATTTGATGTTAAAAAGAGGGGCGGCAGATATAAAGGGGTTTATATGGGTGAATTATTGAACAAGAAAATACCATTGCAATGAGAAGCACATGTCTGTGTTCTGCAATTATCTCATTGAGAGCTTCTCACTGTGCTGCTTCTAGGATACACAGATATTCAGACATTCAAGGGAAAAGTAGCTTTAATGTAAATTTCAAAAAGCACTGGTAGTTTTTAAAATGTTTTTACTGAATGAAGTTAATATGTGGCTGGATTGCACTTCATTTCATTTTGATTTTTTTGCAGATCAGGTGTCACTGTGTATTACGTGTGTGAACCACTTAGCAAGCTTACTGTAATTATTCACAGTGACGTAATAAAGCAATCAATTGAAACGTCACCATGGTTTCATATCTCTCTCATATGAGGTCTAAGACGAGCAGGTCTAATGGGAATTTATTTTCATTGATTTATTATTGCATAATAGCCATTACAGGGAAGTCTCATTTCCTGTCAGTGTAAGTTACACAAAGGAGTTAAGTATTCAACTCCATTATGCAGTGCAGAGCCTCATTAGTGTAGTGCCATTGCAAGTTAATATTGTGTTTAATTACCAATGTAGGGAAAACAATTCTCAGGCACAATATATGTGCAGATTGCTAAATGATTTAGAGTGCACAGCTTCCATAAACAATCCTTTACACAGGCCTTTATTGCATACACAATCCTCTACTTACACTGTTACTGTACACATCCACAAACCACAACGGGGCTCCACCTCGCCAGTCTACTGATTTCAACTGACAGCTTGTAGTGACAGCGTGTAGTGACAGCGTGTAGTGACAGCGTGTAATGACAGCGTGTAGTGACAGCGTGTAGTGACAGCGTGTAATGACTGCGTGTAATGACAGCGTGTAGTGACAGCGTGTAATGACTGCGTGTAATGACAGCTTGTAATGACAGCGTGTAATGACAGTGTGTAGTGACAGCGTGTAATGACAGCGTGTAGTGACAGCGTGTAATGACTGCGTGTAATGACAGCGTGTAGTGACAGCGTGTAATGACTGCGTGTAATGACAGCGTGTAATGACAGCGTGTAGTGACAGCGTGTAATGACAGCGTGTAGTGACAGCGTGTAATGACAGCGTGTAATGACAGCGTGTAGTGACAGCGTGTAATGACTGCGTGTAATGACAGCTTGTAATGACAGCGTGTAATGACAGCGTGTAATGACAGCGTGTAATGACAGCGTGTAATGACAGCGTGTAATGACAGCGTGTAATGACAGCGTGTAGTGACAGCGTGTAATGACAGCGTGTAATGACAGCGTGTAATGACAGCGTGTAATGACAGCGTGTAATGACAGCGTGTAGTGACAGCGTGTAATGACTGCGTGTAATGACAGCGTGTAATGACAGCGTGTAGTGACAGCGTGTAGTGACAGCGTGTAGTGACAGCGTGTAGTGACAGCGTGTAGTGACAGCGTGTAGTGACAGCGTGTAGTGACAGCGTGTAGTGACAGCGTGTAGTGACAGCGTGTAATGACAGCGTGTAGTGACAGCGTGTAGTGACAGCGTGTAGTGACAGCGTGTAGTGACAGCATGTAGTGACAGCGTGTAGTGACAGCGTGTAATGACAGCGTGTAGTGACAGCGTGTAATGACAGCGTGTAGTGACAGCGTGTAATGACAGCGTGTAGTGACAGCGTGTAATGACAGCGTGTAGTGACAGCGTGTAATGACAGCGTGTAGTGACAGCGTGTAGTGACAGCGTGTAATGACAGTGTGTAGTGACAGCGTGTAATGACAGCGTGTAGTGACAGCGTGTAATGACTGCATGGTGGACTTTGCAGAAACATTAACATTACTGACAGAAGCACAAGACCCGGATTTGCCTTTTGACTGCTGAGCCCCTCTTTAGCTGAATGGGGAGGCGTTGCTCTTTGAACCGGACGGTTTGCACTTCATGTCCAGCCCTTGCCTTTCCATTCAACACAATGGGCTGAGATGCCAATTCATTAAAGTATGTAGTAGTGTGGATTTCAGAGCAGGTCTATACCTAAGTTTACCAGTGTCTGTGTCAGTGTTTACAGAAGCACAGAGTGAAGAGTTCAGAGAAAGGGTGCGCGTGTTAAACATGCTTAAGTACTCACGCTCAGCACAGAAAATGATGACGTTCTTCACAAACTGTCCACCTTCGTAAGTACACCTCTCCACTATCAAGGGTACTTCAAAAACAGAAAAAGAGAATTTCAAAAGAAATGTAGAATGGAAAATGAGGATTTATAATGAGATTCCTTTTGTAGACATGTTCATTAACAATTACACTTCAGAATTAGTTCCTATTCATTTTAAATGTTGATTAAATGGCTTATTATGAATCAGTGCTACTGTTAAACAAAAAAACAAAACACCGGTACTTTATTTTCAAAACTTTATCTGCCGTTATTCAATCATCTTTAACTTATAGCAGTCATAGCTGATATAGAATCACTTAAGAGAAACGTGCAACATATAAAGACGTTTATTTCTACATTTCTTTTACTAGCTATTCAAGATTTCATGGCTTCCAAACCATTACTGCTCATCCTTATTATTAGAAGAAAAACTACAGAGGCTTTAAGTACAGATCACGTCTTGTCTCGTGTTCAGTATTAAATGATATGTTGGTTGGTACATAAATGACATTGGCATTGCTTAAATTGAAGTTCAGTCACTTCACTCTCTTTTTCTGTACTGAGCATCAAAAGAAACTATCACTTATATTTTGATTGATGTGATCGAAAAATGACAAACTCTGTTCTAGAGCAGGTGCAGTGACTTTTCAGTGTGCTGATTTAACAATTGACATCACAAAGATGCTGCAAAATGATCTGTCGATCTTGGGCAGGTGACTTTTGGTCTCCCAGTTCATGGCCTGTCATTGACAGTGTGTCTGGTTATACCGTCTCACCAGGTTTGAAATTTCAAGCGATTACATTTTTATATTAATAAAGCTATTCATTCTGTAGCTAACCCAAGTGGTAATACTGGATACCAGCCTCCGTGCTGGATACCAGTCTCAATGCTGGATGCCAGCCTCAATGCTGGATACCAGCCTCAATGCTGGATGCCAGTCTCAATGCTGGATATCAGTCTCAATGCTGGATACCAGCCTCAGTGCTGGATACCAGCCCAGTGCTGGATACCAGTCTCCATGCTGGATGCCAGTCTCTGTGCTGGATACCAGCCACATTGCTGGATACCAGTCTCAGTGCTGGATACCAGCCTCAATGCTGGATGCCAGTCTCAATGCTGGATACCAGTCTCTGTGCTGGATGCCAGTCTCCGTGATGGATACCAGCCACAATGCTGGATACCAGCCACAATGTTGGATACCAGCCACATTGCTGGATACCAGCCACAATGCTGGATACCAGTCTCAATAATGGATACCAGCCACAGTGCTGGATACCAGTCTCATTGCTGGATACTAGCCTCAATGCTGCATACCAGCCTCAATGCTGCATACCCGTTCAAACTGTACACAATCACCAGCCCATTTGGCCTCACTGGGAATCTGGGTTGCAGAGCAGCAGATTGATTATTGCACTGGAGGGGTTTGCATTGACATCTTTTCTGTTTGCTCTTTCAGCCTGGGTCAGCTCAGGACGCTCCAGACTATGTACCTGTGTGCTATACCAGAGACGACTCCAAACCACTTCAGCAAATCAGGAGCTTGGGAGTGAGTCAGTAACCTGATACAAAACCAGAGAGACCCAAAGAACGAGCGCAGGACCGGATTACGATGGGGTGAGTCCAGAAAGCATGCAAAACCAGAGATACAAAGAACGAGCGCAGGAACGGATTACAATGGGGTGAGTACAGAAAGAACAGAAAACCAGAGACACAAAGAACAAGCGCAGGACCGGATTACAATGGGGTGAGTACAGAAAGCATGCAAAATCAGAGACACAAAGAACGAGCGCAGGACCGGATCACAATGGGGTGAGTACAGAAAGAACAGAAAACCAGAGACACAAAGAACGAGCGCAGGACCGGATTACAATGGGGTGAGTACAGAAAGAACAGAAAACCAGAGACACAAAGAACGAGCGCAGGACCGCATTACAATGGGGTGAGTACAGAAAGCATGCAAAATCAGAGACACAAAGAACGAGAGCAGGACCAGATCACAATGGGGTGAGTACAGAAAGCATGCAAAATCAGAGACACAAAGAACGAGCGCAGGACCGGATTACAATGGGGTGAGTACAGAAAGCATGCAAAATCACAGACACAAAGAATGAGCGCAGGACCAGATCACAATGGGGTGAGTACAGAAAGAACAGAAAACCAGAGACACAAAGAACGAGCGCAGGACCGGATTACAATGGGGTGAGTACAGAAAGCATGCAAAATCAGAGACACAAAGAACGAGCGCAGGACCGGATTACAATGGGGTGAGTACAGAAAGCATGCAAAACCAGAGACACAAAGAACGAGCGCAGGACTGGATCACAATGGGGTGAGTACAGAAAGAACAGAAAACCAGAGACACAAAGAACGAGCACAGGACCAGATCACAATGGGGTGAGTACAGAAAGAACAGAAAACCAGAGACACAAAGAACAAGCGCAGGACCGGATTACAATGGGGTGAGTACAGAAAGCATTCAAAATCAGAGACACAAAGAACAAGCGCAGGACCGGATTACAATGGGGTGAGTACAGAAAGCATGCAAAACCAGAGACACAAAGAACAAGCGCAGGACCGGATTACAATGGGGTGAGTACAGAAAGCATGCAAAACCAGAGACACAAAGAACGAGTGCAGGACCGGATTACAATGGGGTGAGTACAGAAAGCATGCAAAACCAGAGACACAAAGAATGAGCGCAGGACTGGATTACAATGGGGTGAGTACAGCAGGCATCAAAGAACAGTCTTAAATGATTTAGTCCAGATCCCTCTTAAGGGTGTGCTTTGCCACATGCTGTGATGACGGTACAAGACACACCAGCTTCCTAGGGATGCATGCTACAAATGACATATTATTGTAAATGTTTGATTAAAGCCATGATTGGCTGTTCAGCTTTGACATCACAGATCCTGTGCCACTGTCTTCAAGAACACTGACCTGCCCCGTGCTCTGGCTAAACTCCATTGTGGGTCAGAAAACTAATATCAGAATCATGAAAACTCTTCCCAAGCTTCATTAATGGGGATAGGAAGTCAATAGAAATGAGGTGTCGCATGTCAGTCATTCTGAGGTGCCCTGGTGTATGTTAGGATGAGTGGATTAATAGTAATCATGCTATTCGCTATGATTATCTCAAGTTCTTAAACATTGAAAAAGATGCTTAAGGTATTTTTAACCTCAGCCTAAGAAACCTGAGAGACAGGTGATCTGTTTTGTTTAAGTGCAAAGGCAAAGACAAGTTTCTGAGATTGCTGATGGTTGTATATTGTTATAATGTTAAGTCAGAGTTCACAATGTCATGCAAAGTACATGTGGAATGCAATTCACAGTGAAATAAATCTGATCTCTGCAATTGTAAAGATTATATTAATATGTCATATAGTGATAACATTTTCATTCAGCAATAACAGCAATAACTAGTTCTATTAGACCTTAGTATCCCAGAGGTGATTAACTGCACAGCAGGGCTGGAGCCAGCCGATTTATACCAGTTACATAAGAACATAAGAACATAAGAACATAAGAAAGTTTACAAACGAGAGGAGGCCATTCGGCCCATCTTGCTCGTTTGGTTGTTAGTAGCTTATTGATCCCAAAATCTCATCAAGCAGTTTCTTGAAGGATCCCAGGGTGTCAGCTTCAACAACATTACTGGGGAGTTGATTCCAGACCCTCACAATTCTCTGTGTAAAAAAGTGTCTCCTATTTTCTGTTCTGAATGCCCCTTTTTCTAAACTGCATTTGTGACCCCTGGTCCTTGTTTCTTTTTTCAGGCTGAAAAAGTCCCTTGGGTCGACACTGTCAATACCTTTTAGAATTTTGAATGCTTGAATTAGGTCGCCACGTAGTCTTCTTTGTTCAAGACTGAACAGATTCAATTCTTTTAGCCTGTCTGCATATGACATGCCTTTTAAGCCCGGAATAATTCTGGTCGCTCTTCTTTGCACTCTTTCTAGAGCAGCAATATCTTTTTTATAGCGAGGTGACCAGAACTGAACACAATATTCAAGATGAGGTCTTACTAGTGCATTGTACAGTTTTAACATTACTTCCCTTGATTTAAATTCAACACTTTTCACAATGTATCCGAGCATCTTGTTAGCCTTTTTTATAGCTTCCCCACATTGTCTAGATGAAGACATTTCTGAGTCAACAAAAACTCCTAGGTCTTTTTCATAGATTCCTTCTCCAATTTCAATATCTCCCATATGATATTTATAATGTACATTTTTATTTCCTGCGTGCAGTACCTTACACTTTTCTCTATTAAATGTCATTTGCCATGTGTCTGCCCAGTTCTGAATCTTGTCTAGATCATTTTGAATGACCTTTGCTGCTGCAACAGTGTTTGCCACTCCTCCTACTTTTGTGTCGTCTGCAAATTTAACAAGTTTGCTTACTATACCAGAATCTAAATCATTAATGTAGATTAGGAATAGCAGAGGACCTAATACTGATCCCTGTGGTACACCGCTGGTTACCACACTCCATTCTGAGGTTTTTCCTCTAATCAGTACTTTCTGTTTTCTACATGTTAACCACTCCCTAATCCATGTACATGTGTTTCCTTGAATCCCAACTGCGTTCAGTTTGAGAATTAATCTTTTGTGCGGGACTTTGTCAAAAGCTTTCTGGAAATCTAAATAAACCATGTCATATGCTTTGCAATTATCCATTATCGATGTTGCATCCTCAAAAAAATCAAGCAAGTTAGTTAGGCACGATCTCCCTTTCCTAAAACCATGTTGACTGTCTCCCAGTACCCTGTTACCATATAGGTAATTTTCCATTTTGGATCTTATTATAGTTTCCATAAGTTTGCATATAATAGAAGTCAGGCTTACTGGTCTGTAGTTACCTGGTTCAGTTTTGTTTCCCTTTTTGTGGATCGGTATTACGTTTGCAATTTTCCAGTCTGTCGGTACCACCCCTGTGTCAAGAGACTGCTGCATGATCTTGGTTAGCGGTTTGTAAATAACTTCTTTCATTTCTTTGAGTACTATTGGGAGGATCTCATCCGGCCCAGGGGATTTGTTTATTTTAAGAGCTCCTAGTCCCTTTAACACTTCTGCCTCTGTTATGCTAAAGTTATTTAAAACTGGATAGGAACTGGATGACATGTGGGGCATGTTGTCAGTATCTTCCTTTGTAAAAACTTGTGAAAAGTAATCATTTAACATATTTGCTATTTTTTTTTCTTCCTCTACGATTTTGCCATTTGTATCTCTTAAACATTTAATCTCCTCTTTGAATGTTCTCTTGCTGTTGTAATATTGGAAAAACATTTTGGAATTGGTTTTAGCTCCCTTAGCAATGTTTATTTCTATTTCTGTCTTGGCCTTTCTAACTTCCTTTTTGACTTGCGTTTGCAGTTCTGTGTACTCTTTCTGCGTACTTTCTTTTTGGTCCTTTTTTAATGCTCTGTAAAGTGCCTTTTTTCGCTGAATATTTTTTTTAATTGATCTATTAAACCATTTTGGCAATTTAGTTTTACATTTAGATTTGTCTACTTTAGGGATATAAAATTGTTTTGCGCCTCTAGTACTACATTTTTGAAGAACAACCATCCTTCTTCTGTGGGTGTTTTCTCTATTTTACTCCAATCTACTTCTGTTAGTCTCTGTTTCATACCTTCATAGTTTGCTTTTCTAAAATTGTAAACCTTAGCTTTAGTCTTTACTTTTGGGGATTTAAAAAACACTTCAAATGAGACCATGTTGTGGTCTGAGTTTGCCAGTGGTTCTCTGACCTCTGTTTTAGTTATTCTATCTTCGTTATTTGAAAAGACTAAATCAAGGCATGCCTCCCCTCTAGTGGGTAAGTTACAAGCGTGAAGAAGTCAGATGTGCTCTGTTGTGTTTTAATGTACCAGTCACTCCTGATTCATGCCAGACGCTTTACCTGCCATCTGTAAAACTGCACTCTCTTTGTCTCGGAAACTTACGGCTCTACAAATATGTGGTGTTCATTTTCTGTGACAATTTGAAACACACAGGGCTGGATTCTCAAAGCTATTTAAATCATCATTAGTACTGGTGCAGGGTAGTGGCAGGAAAGAGACGCAGAGACTGACTAACTGCAGTGAAAAGCACAATCACGCACTTTAATAACAAAACAGAAACAAAAGAACAAATAAACAAAATACAAAAATGTAGACGGGCATTTGTCTTCACTACTAACAAAAAAACACAAGACACAGTAACAACACAGCTCTCCTTTAGGGAGTCCTGGGCTCTGCTGTTATAGGGATCCATTTAGGAGAGGCCACATTCTCACCCACAATAACAATAATAATAATAACAATAATAACATTAATAACAATAACAATAACAATAAGAATAACGATAAGAATAAGAATAAGAAGAATAAGAATAACTCCCTTTGTTTAAGAATGTATGATGTAACAGATGCATCCCGTTCATTTGTATTGTATTTTCCATCTTCACAGGGCATTTGTTCTCTGGGTTTTCTTGGAAGTATGGAGTCAAGGACTTCAGCAGCCTCAATGCCAGATGTGAAAGCCACACCATGTGACTGCTCAGTGGCAGGATCTCCTGCTGGCTGCAGCACTGACTTTCAAAGATGTCTGTGCATCCTGCCGGCGTCCTTGTCGGTCCTTGGAGATCCCTTGTCAGCCTTCTCCAGTCCAGCTGCTGTGCCGTACAGCAGCCTGCACAGTGAGCAGGGGCAGTGCCAGGTCATGCCACGCTGCCACGGCCTGGGTCCGAGGTGCTGTTCCACGAGCAGCATGCATCCTCTAAAGCACGTTGACCCGCGCCTGCTCCCTGTAGAGGAGTGTGCTGCGAAGTGGGCCAGCCTGTGTGTGAACAACACCAGGAGCAGGTTGTATCGTAGCATGGAGAACCTTCACTGGACCGCCGTGTCAGACTCCAGTCTGTACAGTTTCAGCCCTCCATTCAAAAGCGTGGACAGCGAGTTTATCTTTCATTGCACAGCCACCAGTCACTGGTACGACTCCTCCTCTGAGGAGAGACCTCAGAGGGACCCCTTGTACTCCCGGAGAGTGCCTGTACGAAGAGACCTCCCTCTGTTTACCAGGGCTCCACAGTGGCTCTTTCCTGCACTGGACGAGAAGATCATGAACGGAGATGCCATAAGAGGGTTAAAGGAGAAGCTAAGACTTCAAAGCATCAAGGTCTCAGAGCCCAAGAAACCGATCCGCCCCTCCCAAGCCTCCTCGGGTGAGACACTTGTTAAGGATTCTTTTGAAAACGGGTCTCCCAGGAAGTGCAGAAGCACTTGTTCAGTAGACTGCTGTGAGGGGCCTGAGGAGCACTCCACGCCGAGTCAATGCAGCACTGCAGTGAACAGGCAGACATTCTCGTTTGCTCGCAGGATAACCAGCCCCGAGGAGATCAAGCAGGAGGTTAGGAGAAGACTGCAGCTCCGGAGGCAGAGAAGCACCCCAAACCTGAACCTCCATTCAGTGGAGCAATGTGGAGAAGCAGTGAAATCCCGAACGTCTGAGTCCATTACGCAGCACAGCAGCAAAGCAGAATGCAGGGAGCTGTCGCTGAGGGCTGCGGGCAGGAAGAAGTACACAAAGGGACGGCTGCACATCCCTACTTTTGAGGAGTTCAAGAGAATGCGGAATAGAGAGAACGGTCAAGCCTCAGCCGTCGAGGGGGCGGCGCAGAAACAAAGCAAGGGAGGCTCTTGGGCAGAGGAAGGGGCTGCTGGTAATCCAGTCACAGAGCAGACAAGCGAGGGAGGCTCTTGGGCAGAGGAAGGGGCTGCTGGTAATCCAGTCACAGAGCAGACAAGCGAGGGAGGCTCTTGGGCAGAGGAAGGGGCTGCTGGTAATCCAGTCACAGAGCAGACAAGCGAGGGAGGCTCTTGCGCACAGGAAAACTTAAACAACATGTCTCCTGCGGACCCAGGATGCTGCTCAGAGAGGGTGGAATTTGAAAGCACGTCATTTGACAGCAGGGGTCCTGCGGAACAGCTGAATTGTCAAGAGGACAGTGCAGCCTCTGACAGCACCTCGGGGATCAAGACCTGTCAATCAGAGAGTCTAGTCAGCCCAATATGCACAAGTCCGATTCCGAGGTCTCCGTTACCCCATGGGGGAGGGAGTGGGGTAAACCAACATCAGAGCAAAAAGAAATTTAGCAAAGACTTTTCCTTTCGGGATGAACCTCAGGCAGCCGAGACCCAGTCCACCTGCTGCCCGTCGCTGCTGCTCGAGGCGACTGATCTGTCCAGCTACGGGGCTAAAATCTGCAAAATGAAAGAGGGGTTCATTGGCTCAGCTTTCGATCTGATCAAGAAAAGGTAAGTCAAGCAAACTGCAATAATTAAGTGATAACCAAGAAAAAAATTTCTGTATTGGAGTGTGATGTAACAAAACTGGAACAGTTAAAGCTGAGAGACCCACCCCTACTCAGGTAGAGTACCTAATTATAATCTCCATCACCTTCAAATAAGTAACCGATTTAGATAACTGAAAACCTCCCATTCAATACAGAGGTACTATAGATATGTGGCCATATACACTGTGTACCTAGTTGATTCAAAGTCATGGACAGTAGCTTTCCTCAGCCAGGAACTAGAATCATTCTTACACAGTGCTGCATGGACAGTAGCTTTCCTCAGCCAGGCACTAGAATCATTCTTACACAGCGCTGCATGGACAGTAGCTTTCCTCAGCCTGGCACTAGAATCATTCTTACACAGCGCTGCATGGACAGTATCTTTCCTCAGCAGTGCACTAGAATCATTCTTACACAGCGCTGCATGGACAGTAGCTTTCCTCAGCAGTGCACTAGAATCATTCTTACACAGCGCTGCATGGACAGTAGCTTTCCTCAGCAATGCACTAGAATCATTCTTACACAGCGCTGCATGGACAGTAGCTTTCCTCAGCAATGCACTAGAATCATTCTTACACAGCGCTGCACTGACAGTATCTTTCCTCAGCAATGCACTAGAATCATTCTTACACAGCGCTGCATGGACAGTAGCTTTCCTCAGCAATGCACTAGAATCATTCTTACACAGCGCTGCATGGACAGTAGCTTTCCTCAGCCAGGCACTAGAATCATTCTTACACAGCGCTGCATGGACAGTAGCTTTCCTCAGCCAGGCACTAGAATCATTCTTACACAGCGCTGCATGGACAGTAGCTTTCCTCAGCAGTGCACTAGAATCATTCTTACACAGCGCTGCATGGACAGTAGCTTTCCTCAGCCAGGCACTAGAATCATTCTTACACAGCGCTGCATGGACAGTAGCTTTCCTCAGCCATGCACTAGAATCATTCTTACACAGCGCTGCATGGACAGTATCTTTCCTCAGCCAGGCACTAGAATCATTCTTACACAGCGCTGCATGGACAGTAGCTTTCCTCAGCAGGCACTAGAATCATTCTTACACAGCGCTGCATGGACAGTAGCTTTCCTCAGCCAGGCACTAGAATCATTCTTACACAGCGCTGCATGGACAGTAGCTTTCCTCAGCCAGGCACTAGAATCATTCTTACACAGCGCTGCATGGACAGTAGCTTTCCTCAGCAGTGCACTAGAATCATTCTTACACAGCGCTGCATGGACAGTAGCTTTCCTCAGCCAGGCACTAGAATCATTCTTACACAGCGCTGCATGGACAGTATCTTTCCTCAGCAATGCACTAGAATCATTCTTACACAGCGCTGCATGGACAGTATCTTTCCTCAGCAATGCACTAGAATCATTCTTACACAGCGCTGCATGGACAGTAGCTTTCCTCAGCAATGCACTAGAATCATTCTTACACAGCGCTGCATGGACAGTAGCTTTCCTCAGCAATGCACTAGAATCATTCTTACACAGCGCTGCATGGACAGTAGCTTTCCTCAGCAATGCACACAAATCATTCTTACACAGCGCTGCATGGACAGTAGCTTTCCTCAGCCAGGCACTAGAATCATTCTTACACAGCGCTGCATGGACAGTAGCTTTCCTCAGCAGTGCACTAGAATCATTCTTACACAGCGCTGCATGGACAGTAGCTTTCCTCAGCAATGCACTAGAATCATTCTTACACAGCGCTGCATGGACAGTATCTTTCCTCAGCGGTGCACTAGAATCATTCTTACACAGCGCTGCATGGACAGTATCTTTCCTCAGCAATGCACTAGAATCATTCTTACACAGCGCTGCATGGACAGTATCTTTCCTCAGCAATGCACTAGAATCATTCTTACACAGCGCTGCATGGACAGTAGCTTTCCTCAGCCAGGCACTAGAATCATTCTTACACAGCGCTGCATGGACAGTAGCTTTCCTCAGCAATGCACTAGAATCATTCTTACACAGCGCTGCATGGACAGTAGCTTTCCTCAGCAATGCACTAGAATCATTCTTACACAGCGCTGCATGGACAGTAGCTTTCCTCAGCAGTGCACTAGAATCATTCTTACACAGCGCTGCATGGACAGTAGCTTTCCTCAGCAGTGCACTAGAATCATTCTTACACAGCGCTGCATGGACAGTAGCTTTCCTCAGCAATGCACTAGAATCATTCTTACACAGCGCTGCATGGACAGTAGCTTTCCTCAGCAGTGCACTAGAATCATTCTTACACAGCGCTGCATGGACAGTAGCTTTCCTCAGCCAGGCACTAGAATCATTCTTACACAGCGCTGCATGGACAGTAGCTTTCCTCAGCAATGCACTAGAATCATTCTTACACAGCGCTGCATGGACAGTATCTTTCCTCAGCGGTGCACTAGAATCATTCTTACACAGCGCTGCATGGACAGTATCTTTCCTCAGCCATGCACTAGAATCATTCTTACACAGCGCTGCATGGACAGTAGCTTTCCTCAGCAATGCACTAGAATCATTCTTACACAGCGCTGCATGGACAGTAGCTTTCCTCAGCAATGCACTAGAATCATTCTTACACAGCGCTGCATGGACAGTATCTTTCCTCAGCCATGCACTAGAATCATTCTTACACAGCGCTGCATGGACAGTATCTTTCCTCAGCAATGCACTAGAATCATTCTTACACAGCGCTGCATGGACAGTATCTTTCCTCAGCCAGGCACTAGAATCATTCTTACACAGCGCTGCATGGACAGTATCTTTCCTCAGCCAGGCACTAGAATCATTCTTACACAGCGCTGCATGGACAGTATCTTTCCTCAGCAGTGCACTAGAATCATTCTTACACAGCGCTGCATGGACAGTATCTTTCCTCAGCAGTGCACTAGAATCATTCTTACACAGCGCTGCATGGACAGTAGCTTTCCTCAGCAAGGCACTAGAATCATTCTTACACAGCGCTGCATGGACAGTATCTTTCCTCAGCCAGGCACTAGAATCATTCTTACACAGCGCTGCATGGACAGTAGCTTTCCTCAGCAATGCACTAGAATCATTCTTACACAGCGCTGCATGGACAGTATCTTTCCTCAGCTAGAATCATTCTTACACATGCACTAGAATCATTCTTACACAGCGCTGCATGGACAGTAGCTTTCCTCAGCCAGGCACTAGAATCATTCTTACACAGCGCTGCATGGACAGTATCTTTCCTCAGCAGTGCACTAGAATCATTCTTACACAGCGCTGCATGGACAGTATCTTTCCTCAGCAGGGCACTAGAATCATTCTTACACAGCGCTGCATGGACAGTATCTTTCCTCAGCCAGGCACTAGAATCATTCTTACACAGCGCTGCATGGACAGTAGCTTTCCTCAGCCAGGCACTAGAATCATTCTTACACAGCGCTGCATGGACAGTAGCTTTCCTCAGCAGTGCACTAGAATCATTCTTACACAGCGCTGCATGGACAGTAGCTTTCCTCAGCAATGCACTAGAATCATTCTTACACAGCGCTGCATGGACAGTAGCTTTCCTCAGCCAGGCACTAGAATCATTCTTACACAGCGCTGCATGGACAGTAGCTTTCCTCAGCAGTGCACTAGAATCATTCTTACACAGCGCTGCATGGACAGTATCTTTCCTCAGCCAGGCACTAGAATCATTCTTACACAGCTCTGCATGGACAGTATCTTTCCTCAGCCAGGCTTTAGAATCATTCTTACACAGCGCTGCATGGACAGTATCTTTCCTCAGCCAGGCACTAGAATCATTCTTACACAGCGCTGCATGGACAGTAGCTTTCCTCAGCAATGCACTAGAATCATTCTTACACAGCGCTGCATGGACAGTATCTTTCCTCAGCCAGGCACTAGAATCATTCTTACACAGCGCTGCATGGACAGTAGCTTTCCTCAGCAGTGCACTAGAATCATTCTTACACAGCGCTGCATGGACAGTAGCTTTCCTCAGCCAGGCACTAGAATCATTCTTACACAGCGCTGCATGGACAGTAGCTTTCCTCAGCCAGGCACTAGAATCATTCTTACACAGTGCTGCATGGACAGTAGCTTTCCTCAGCCAGGCACTAGAATCATTCTTACACAGCGCTGCATGGACAGTAGCTTTCCTCAGCCAGGCACTAGAATCATTCTTACACAGCGCTGCATGGACAGTAGCTTTCCTCAGCCAGGCACTAGAATCATTCTTACACAGCGCTGCATGGACAGTAGCTTTCCTCAGCAATGCACTAGAATCATTCTTACACAGCGCTGCATGGACAGTAGCTTTCCTCAGCAGTGCACTAGAATCATTCTTACACAGCGCTGCATGGACAGTATCTTTCCTCAGCCAGGCACTAGAATCATTCTTACACAGCGCTGCATGGACAGTAGCTTTCCTCAGCCAGGCACTAGAATCATTCTTACACAGCGCTGCATGGACAGTAGCTTTCCTCAGCAGTGCACTAGAATCATTCTTACACAGCGCTGCATGGACAGTATCTTTCCTCAGCAGTGCACTAGAATCATTCTTACACAGCGCTGCATGGACAGTATCTTTCCTCAGCCATGCACTAGAATCATTCTTACACAGCGCTGCATGGACAGTATCTTTCCTCAGCAGTGCACTAGAATCATTCTTACACAGCGCTGCATGGACAGTAGCTTTCCTCAGCAATGCACTAGAATCATTCTTACACAGCGCTGCATGGACAGTATCTTTCCTCAGCAGTAGCTTTCCTGCACTAGAATCATTCTTACACAGCGCTGCATGGACAGTATCTTTCCTCAGCAGTGCACTAGAA
This sequence comes from Polyodon spathula, assembly GCF_017654505.1. Classification (NCBI taxonomy): domain Eukaryota; kingdom Metazoa; phylum Chordata; class Actinopteri; order Acipenseriformes; family Polyodontidae; genus Polyodon; species Polyodon spathula. The sequence goes on from NC_054544.1 coordinate 593,609, forward strand.
TCATTCTTACACAGCGCTGCATGGACAGTATCTTTCCTCAGCAGTGCACTAGAATCATTCTTACACAGCGCTGCATGGACAGTATCTTTCCTCAGCAGTATCTTTCCTCAGCACTAGAATCATTCTTACACAGCGCTGCATGGACAGTATGCTTTCCTCAGCCAGTGCACTAGAATCATTCTTACACAGCGCTGCATGGACAGTAGCTTTCCTCAGCCAGGCACTAGAGTCATTCTTACACAGAAGAATGATTACCATGTTAGGTTAGGGTATATTGTGGTATGGGATGTGTTATTAGGGTTAGGGTATATTGTAGTATGGGGTGTGTTGTTAGGGTATATTGTGGTATTGGGTGTGTTATTAGGGTTAGGGTATATTGTGGTATGGGGTGTGTTGTTAGGGTATATTGTGGTATGGGGTGTGTTGTTAGGGTATATTGTGGTATGGGTGTGTTATTAGGGTTAGGGTATATTGTGGTATGGGGTGTGTTATTAGGGTTAGGGTATATTGTAGTATGGGGTGTGTTATTAGGGTTAGGGTATATTGTGGTATGGGGTGTGTTATTAGGGTTAGGGTATATTGTAGTATGGGGTGTATTATTAGGGTATATTGTGGCATGGGGTGTGTTATTAGGGTTAGGGTATATTGTAGTATGGGGTGTGTTATTAGGGTATATTGTGGCATGGGGTGTGTTATTAGGGTTAGGGTATATTGTAGTATGGGGTGTGTTATTAGGGTATATTGTGGTATGGGGTGTGTTATTAGGGTTAGGGTATATTGTGGTATGGGGTGTGTTATTAGGGTTAGGGTATATTGTAGTATGGGGTGTGTTATTAGGGTTAGGGTATATTGTAGTATGGGGTGTGTTGTTAGGGTATATTGTGGTATGGGGTGTGTTATTAGGGTTAGGGTATATTGTGGTATGGGGTGTGTTATTAGGGTTAGGGTATATTGTGGTATGGGGTGTGTTGTTAGGGTATATTGTAGTATGGGGTGTGTTATTAGGGTTAGGGTATATTGTGGTATGGAGTGTGTTATTAGGGTTAGGGTATATTGTGGTATGGGGTGTGTTATTAGGGTATATTGTGGTATGGGGTGTGTTATTAGGGTTAGGGTATATTGTGGTATGGGGTGTGTTGTTAGGGTATATTGTGGTATGGGGTGTGTTATTAGGGTTAGGGTATATTGTGGTATGGGGTGTGTTATTAGGGTTAGGGTATATTGTGGTATGGGGTGTGTTATTAGGGTTAGGGTATATTGTGGTATGGGGTGTGTTATTAGGGTATATTGTGGTATGGGGTGTGTTATTAGGGTTAGGGTATATTGTGGTATGGGGTGTGTTGTTAGGGTATATTGTGGTATGGGGTGTGTTATTAGGGTTAGGGTATATTGTAGTATGGGGTGTGTTGTTAGGGTATATTGTGGTATGGGGTGTGTTATTAGGGTTAGGGTATATTGTGGTATGGGGTGTGTTGTTAGGGTATGTTGTGGTATGGGCACACAAGTCCATCTGATCTTTCTGAAAAGATTCTACAGTTTAATGCTGATCAGTTCTGCTGTGTTTAATTGACTGAGATAATAAACGTCACATCGCCAAGCCTGCCTTCCACAAGGTACGCAATGTCGCTGCATTGCTTGTATTGCAGAAAAAATTCATCAGTGTGTATCGCATTTATTTCAAGGGACAATTGCAGGACCATCTGCTCTACATTAGATTTAGCAGAAAATGAGGTAGTTCTAGGATTCCTTTTGATAATTAGTGTGTACGAAGACGTTCAAAGCAGTATTAAAATGTGTAAACAATGCTATTTCTCTGTGTTGGCGTGACAGTGTAAGCAATGCTATTTCTCTGTGTTGGCGTGACAGTGTAAGCAATGCTATTTCTCTGTGTTGGCGTGACAGTGTAAGCAATGCTATTTCTCTGTGTTGGCGTGACAGTGTAAGCAATGCTATTTCTCTGTGTTGGCGTGACAGTGTAAGCAATGCTATTTCTCTGTGTTGGCGTGACAGTGTAAGCAATGCTATTTCTCTGTGTTGGCGTGACAGTGTAAGCAATGCTATTTCTCTGTGTTGGCGTGACAGTGTAAGCAATGCTATTTCTCTGTGTTGGCGTGACAGTGTAAGCAATGCTATTTCTCTGTGTTGGCGTGACAGTGTAGGCAATGCTATTTCTCTGTGTTGGCGTGACAGTGTAAGCAATGCTATTTCTCTGTGTTGGCGTTTCACTGTAAATTATGCTATTTCTCTCTTTCATGTGTCATTTTTCTAAGTGGTTCAGAAGCCCTTGTCAATATTTCCTGGACAGATGGGTACAGACAATGTACAGCTTTGTTGTTTTGGGGGAGTAGGCCATTAACATATCTAATACCTGGACAAGGAATAATAACACATTTATGCATCAGAGGATTTCTTCTATGTGAAATACAACAATGTGTAATGGCTATTTACAGAGCTGTGTGATATTGTAATGGCTATTTAAAGAGCTGTGTGACATTGTAATGCATATTTAAAGAGATGTGTGGTATTGTATTGGCTATTTAAAGAGCAGTGTGATATTGTAATGGCTATTTAAAGAGCAGTGTGATATTGTAATGGCTATTTAAAGAGATGTGTGATATTGTAATGTATATTTAAAGAGATGTGTGATATTGTAATCTATATTTAAAGAGATGTGTGATATTGTAATGGCTATTTAAAGATCAGTGTGATACTGTAATGCATATTTAAAGAGCAGTGTGATATTGTAATGGCTATTTAAAGGGATGTGTGATATTGTAATGGCTATTTAAAGAGCAGTGTGCTATTGTAATGCATATTTAAAAGATGTGTGCTATTGTAATGGGTATTTAAAGAGCAGTGTGATATTGTAATGGCTATTTAAAGAGCTGTGTGACATTGTAATGGATATTTAAAGAGATGTGTGGTATTGTAATGGCTATTTAAAGAGCATTGTGATATTGTAATCTATATTTAAAGAGATGTGTGGTATTGTAATGGCTATTTAAAGAGATGTGTGACATTGTAATGGATATTTAAAGAGATGTGTGGTATTGTAATGGCTATTTAAAGAGCATTGTGATATTGTAATCTATATTTAAAGATATGTGTGATATTGTAATGGATATTTAAAGAGATGTGTGGTATTGTAAAGGCTATTTAAAGAGATGTGTGATATTGTAATGCATATTTAAAGAGCTGTGTGATATTGTAATGGCTTTTTAAAGAGCAGTGTGATATTGTAATGCATATTTAAAGAGCTGTGTGATATTGTAATGGCTATTTAAAGAGCTGTGTGATATTGTAATCTATATTTAAAGAGCTGTGTGATATTGTAATGGCTTTTTAAAGAGCAGTGTGATATTGTAATGCATATTTAAAGAGATGTGTGGTATTGTAAAGGCTATTTAAAGAGATGTGTGATATTGTAATGCATATTTAAAGGGCTGTGTGATATTGTAATGGCTTTTTAAAGAGCAGTGTGATATTGTAATGCATATTTAAAGAGCTGTGTGATATTGTAATGGCTAATTAAAGAGCTGTGTGATAGTGTAATGGCTATTTAAAGAGCGGTGTGGTATTGTAAAGGGTTTCGTTAGTAGAGGGGTAATAATTCAGGGCCTGCTATCTTATTGTTCCCAGCTGCAGTGTAGAAACCGCTGCCGAGGCTCCGGTCACGGCCTCACATGACAAAGCTGACATCACTGCTCAAGGGGAAAGCAATCAATCCAGAGCGGTTTCCATGACAACGAAGGCCTGCAACATGGAGACAAATATCCAGCCTTCTGGAACACAACCTGCAGAACCTTGTGTAAGAATGCTTTAACATTATCAGCCTTTACCTGGGGAGACACTGCCCAGCCAGAGAGCTTTAACATTATCAGCCTTTACCTGGGGAGACACTGCCCAGCCAGAGAGCTTTAACATTATCAACCTTTACCTGGGGAGACACTGCCCAGCCAGAGAGCTTTAACATTATCAACCTTTACCTGGGGAGACACTGCCCAGCCAGAGAGCTTTAACATTATCAACCTTTACCTGGGGAGACACTGCCCAGCCAGAGAGCTTTAACATTATCAACCTTTACCTGGGGAGACACTGCCCAGCCAGAGAGCTTTAACATTATCAACCTTTACCTGGGGAGACACTGCCCAGCCAGAGAGCTTTAACATTATCAACCTTTACCTGGGGAGACACTGCCCAGCCAGAGAGCTTTAACATTATCAACCTTTACCTGGGGAGACACTGCCCAGCCAGAGAGCTTTAACATTATCAACCTTTACCTGGGGAGACACTGCCCAGCCAGAGAGCTTTAACATTATCAACCTTTACCTGGGGAGACACTGCCCAGCCAGAGAGCTTTAACATTATCAACCTTTACCTGGGGAGACACTGCCCAGCCAGAGAGCTTTAACATTATCAACCTTTACCTGGGGAGACACTGCCCAGCCAGAGAGCTTTAACATTATCAACCTTTACCTGGGGAGACACTGCCCAGCCAGAGAGCTTTAACATTATCAACCTTTACCTGGGGAGACACTGCCCAGCCAGAGAGCTTTAACATTATCAACCTTTACCTGGGGAGACACTGCCCAGCCAGAGAGCTTTAACATTATCAACCTTTACCTGGGGAGACACTGCCCAGCCAGAGAGCTTTAACATTATCAACCTTTACCTGGGGAGACACTGCCCAGCCAGAGAGCTTTAACATTATCAACCTTTACCTGGGGAGACACTGCCCAGCCAGAGAGCTTTAACATTATCAACCTTTACCTGGGGAGACACTGCCCAGCCAGAGAGCTTTAACATTATCAACCTTTACCTGGGGAGACACTGCCCAGCCAGAGAGCTTTAACATTATCAACCTTTACCTGGGGAGACACTGCCCAGCCAGAGAGCTTTAACATTATCAACCTTTACCTGGGGAGACACTGCCCAGCCAGAGAGCTTTAACATTATCAACCTTTACCTGGGGAGACACTGCCCAGCCAGAGAGCTTTAACATTATCAACCTTTACCTGGGGAGACACTGCCCAGCCAGAGAGCTTTAACATTATCAACCTTTACCTGGGGAGACACTGCCCAGCCAGAGAGCTTTAACATTATCAACCTTTACCTGGGGAGACACTGCCCAGCCAGAGAGCTTTAACATTATCAACCTTTACCTGGGGAGACACTGCCCAGCCAGAGAGCTTTAACATTATCAACCTTTACCTGGGGAGACACTGCCCAGCCAGAGAGCTTTAACATTATCAACCTTTACCTGGGGAGACACTGCCCAGCCAGAGAGCTTTAACATTATCAACCTTTACCTGGGGAGACACTGCCCAGCCAGAGAGCTTTAACATTATCAACCTTTACCTGGGGAGACACTGCCCAGCCAGAGAGCTTTAACATTATCAACCTTTACCTGGGGAGACACTGCCCAGCCAGAGAGCTTTAACATTATCAACCTTTACCTGGGGAGACACTGCCCAGCCAGAGAGCTTTAACATTATCAACCTTTACCTGGGGAGACACTGCCCAGCCAGAGAGCTTTAACATTATCAACCTTTACCTGGGGAGACACTGCCCAGCCAGAGAGCTTTAACATTATCAACCTTTACCTGGGGAGACACTGCCCAGCCAGAGAGCTTTAACATTATCAACCTTTACCTGGGGAGACACTGCCCAGCCAGAGAGCTTTAACATTATCAACCTTTACCTGGGGAGACACTGCCCAGCCAGAGAGCTTTAACATTATCAACCTTTACCTGGGGAGACACTGCCCAGCCAGAGAGCTTTAACATTATCAACCTTTACCTGGGGAGACACTGCCCAGCCAGAGAGCTTTAACATTATCAACCTTTACCTGGGGAGACACTGCCCAGCCAGAGAGCTTTAACATTATCAACCTTTACCTGGGGAGACACTGCCCAGCCAGAGAGCTTTAACATTATCAACCTTTACCTGGGGAGACACTGCCCAGCCAGAGAGCTTTAACATTATCAACCTTTACCTGGGGAGACACTGCCCAGCCAGAGAGCTTTAACATTATCAACCTTTACCTGGGGAGACACTGCCCAGCCAGAGAGCTTTAACATTATCAACCTTTACCTGGGGAGACACTGCCCAGCCAGAGAGCTTTAACATTATCAACCTTTACCTGGGGAGACACTGCCCAGCCAGAGAGCTTTAACATTATCAACCTTTACCTGGGGAGACACTGCCCAGCCAGAGAGCTTTAACATTATCAACCTTTACCTGGGGAGACACTGCCCAGCCAGAGAGCTTTAACATTATCAACCTTTACCTGGGGAGACACTGCCCAGCCAGAGAGCTTTAACATTATCAACCTGTACCTGGGGAGACACTGCCCAGCCAGAGAGCTTTAACATTATCAACCTTTACCTGGCCCAGGAGACACTGCCCAGCCAGAGAGCTTTAACATTATCAACCTTTACCTGGGGAGACACTGCCCAGCCAGAGAGCTTTAACATTATCAACCTTTACCTGGGGAGACACTGCCCAGCCAGAGAGCTTTAACATTATCAACCTTTACCTGGGGAGACACTGCCCAGCCAGAGAGCTTTAACATTATCAACCTGTACCTGGGGAGACACTGCCCAGCCAGAGAGCTTTAACATTATCAACCTTTACCTGGGGAGACACTGCCCAGCCAGAGAGCTTTAACATTATCAACCTTTACCTGGGGAGACACTGCCCAGCCAGAGAGCTTTAACATTATCAACCTTTACCTGGGGAGACACTGCCCAGCCAGAGAGCTTTAACATTATCAACCTGTACCTGGGGAGACACTGCCCAGCCAGAGAGCTTTAACATTATCAACCTTTACCTGGGGAGACACTGCCCAGCCAGAGAGCTTTAACATTATCAACCTGTACCTGGGGAGACACTGCCCAGTCAGTTTAAAAATCGAACAGCAAAATGATCTGGTAATGCTAGTGAAGTGGCACTCGGCTGTGTGGCAATGTGTTGTATTGTGCAATGCATGATCAGAATACATGATGAGAAGGTGACAGACCATAGAGAGCATCATCTTAAAGAAATCTCTCCTTTTCTTTTTCATTTCTAAAGAATTGTAGACTGAGACCCTCTGGAACTCTGCACGCCTGTGCAGTCTGATGTCATCAAGTCTGTAAAATCCATACAATGTAATGACTGAGCTTAGGGGCTTTTGTTTCAGTTGCTTATACACATGCATCTACTTGCATACTGCCACCGATAAAACAACAGCATGCTTGTCCTCTTCTTATCCAAGATGATTCTGTTTTGCAAAACTGTCAGTATGGGTTAACACCTGGATCTGCCTGCCAGGCTCAGAAACAGGTTTCAAAACATTGTCGACAGTTTTGACAGTGTTGCATAGAGTAGGTATTGATCTAAAGAGACATACACACACACACACACACACACATACGTACAGACAGACAGACAGACAGACAGACATATATACACATACAGAGAAACAAAATAGAAATGTTCACCCTGCAGAACTGCTCCCTTTTCAAGGTGTCCCCTCCACTATCCTTTCAGCACCCCAGCCCTGCTTGCCGGAGATCCAGCTCAGGCGCTGCCTCTGACGCCTCCGAGTCCGTGAAGGCTCAGAGAGAGTGCCGGCTGCGGCCCCACTTCAGCGACCCCATGCCTGCCGACGCTGCCAAGAGGAAGCAGCTGGAGATGAAGATCGCCGCAGCAGCCCGGCTTCACAGCCAGCGACGGCAACAGGAGAGAGAGGCCGGTACGAGCTGAAAGCACAGCGCAACACATTGGGACAGACAAAGGCAGAGCGTGAAATAGTCTGGGGCCTCTCTATGCAGTGTGTGGTAGCTTACATGATGTGGACGAACAGACATCAGACTCACTGTAGTGACTTGAGCCGGATTCTTTTCTAGACCAATGCCACTCTGCATTCTATATGCTATTCTTCATTCTATATGCCACTCTGCATTCTATATGCTATTCTTCATTCTATATGCCACTCTGCATTCTATATGCTATTCTTCATTCTATATGCCACTCTGCATTCTATATGCTATTCTTCATTCTATATGCCACTTTGCATTCTATATGCTATTCTTCATTCTATATGCCACTCTGCATTCTATATGCTATTCTTCATTCTATATGCCACTTTGCATTCTATATGCTATTCTTCATTCTATATGCCACTCTGCATTCTATATATTCTTCATTCTATATGCCACTCTGCATTCTATATGCTATTCTTCATTCTATATGCCACTTTGCATTCTATATGCCACTCTGCATTCTATATGCTATTCTTCATTCTATATGCCACTCTGCATTCTATATGCCACTCTGCATTCTATATGCTATTATTCATTCTATATGTTACTCTTCATTCTATAGGCCACTCTTCATTCTATAGGCCACTCTTCATTCTATATACCACTCTACATTCTATATGCCACTCTTCATTCTATCTTCAGTTAACATGCAGCAATTGTTTTAATATTTTTAGAGGCTGTGGTCTCACTATACAGCACTGTAGATGCGGCTTGTCTGTATTGCTTTAACCATTGCCTGCTTGCAAAAGTAGAAACCCTTTTAATTTAAGCCCAGAAAAAACTATTCAAAAATTGAACTTGCTTTCTCCCCAGGTCTGGTTGTTGCCAAAGCGAACAGCGTTCACAACTGCGGGTCAGAGCCCAGAACAGGGCAGGACGGGGGCAGCACAAACACCCCCCACCGAGCCAAGCAGCGTTGGAGCAGCCTGAGCAGCGACAGCGGGGTCGTGGGGCTGACCAATGACAAGGAGGAGGAGGAAGAGGAGGAGCTGCGGAGCGAGGTGGAGCGAGCGGACAGCGGCATCGGAACAGCCATGGCACAGAACTGGAGGAAGAGGCAGACAGATATCAAAGCCTGGGAGTCTCACAGACCGTGCTCGGACTGCGGGGAGCGGGACTCGGTGTCAGAGCCCGGGGCGGGCAGGAGGGACAGTCTGTGTGATAAATGTGCGAAGCTGAGGATCGAACGTAAGGAGGCCATCCTGGAGTTCATGAGCACGGAGTGCAGCTACGGGGAGGATCTGAGGATCATCAGGGAGGAGTTTTACATCCCCATGCAGACGGCTGGACTCCTGACCTCCGAGCAGCTGTCTGTGGTGTTCAGCAATGTCCAGGAACTCCTAGAAGTGAATGAGAAGTTCACAGAGCTTCTGCAAGCTGGTATCGATCAGGTGAGCTGGCAACACCATACTTTGGATTTTATACTGTCAACAAACCAAAGACAATTGCATTCATGAATTTACAATCAGTGTTACACTCTAACAATACACAGAATACAAGCCAAGACAAAGAATCGTATTTTCTGCTGTATAAAACAAATCTCAGATGGTGGTGTGATCCACAGGGTGGTCCAGTTACATTATTTGTCTCACTTTGTTTTTCTCTGGAGTGCTGTGACTTCAGTGCTTACAGTGTGTCTGTCAATGTTTGTTTGTTTTTTTGCAGGGAGATGAAGATCTTCTGAGTGTGTGCATTGGCGAGATATTTTTAGAGTTTGTCAACATGCTTCCAGCATTTCAGACCTACTGTCTCCAGCAATCCACTTCAATCAACATGCTGAACACCTTGGAGAAAGAGAAAGAGCTGCTGAGGTGTGGAGAACTAAACCACATTGTGAGGGTGTAACAAAGTCAGGCTTCAATCACAGTGCCTGTACAGAATAGACTGGGCTTAGTAGTAAAATGCTTTGCCTATCCATCTTTACTGCTGTATTTCTGATCAGAATACTGTGTTTTTTTATTCCTACAATATCATTTTCTGCATAGTCCTTTTTTTCGATTAAATATTATTTCATGTGTAGTTGATATTTCATGAATGGTTTTCATAACTGTTGCTAATTTCATGTACGTTACATACTGTAGGGCTTTACTAGCAAAGCACAGCTTTGTTTGTGTGTAAACAGATCTAATGGAGTAATTGTGTGCAGGATCACTATCGAACCCGACGCTACGCTATTAATGTCCTTCTTTTGTTTGTTTTTTGTTGTTGTTACAGGATCTTTCTCGACGTCTCCCAAAATGATAACAGCGCTCTGCGGCGCATGAACCTGCGGTCCTTCCTGATGGCGCCGCTGCAGAGAGTCACCAAGTACCCCTTACTGCTGAGCCGGATCAGCAAAGCCACCACAGAGAAGCACCCGGACCACAGCAGCCTGCAAGAGGCCAAGAGCCGCGTGGAGTCCCACCTGGAGCACATCAACATGAAGAGCAAGCAGGAGGGCGGCTCCTGGTCCCTGCGCTCCTTCCGCCGGGACAGCCGCAAGAACAGGAATGTGATCAACATCGAGATGAGGGAGCTTTCCTTGAAGAGCACGGGCTGGCCGCGAGAGAGCACGCGCTTCGTCATGGAAGGCCAGATGCAGCTGTCCCAGCCCGCAGACGGGCAGTGGGTCAGGAAGGGCAGCAAGGCCCTGAAGTTCCAGAGCGTGCATGTGCTGCTGATGATTCACATGAACCTCGACGGGGGGGTATCTTTGGACAGCTCGGCCCAGCGGGAGCCTGTGAGGGAGGCCGTCCTGGTGCTCATCAAGGACAAGAGCAGCGGGAAGTTGGCAGTGCTCAGAGAACCCGTCCGTCTCAGCAACTGCGTGGTGTCCGCAGACCCAGACTGTGACGACACCTTTGAGCTGCTCGACATCCAGCGTGAGGCCTTCGTGCTCCGAGCGGCCGAGAGGTCCCGGACGCTGCAGTGGTTCCGCCAAGTCAAGAGGTACTCCCGCGAGCTGGGTCTCTGGAAGAAGAGGCGCAACGCCCTGCCGAACATCATGATCAGCACTGTGCAGACCCGCTCCTAACATCACACTGTGCAGACCCACTCCTAACATCATGATTGGACCTGCTCCTAACATCACACTGTGCAGACCAGCTCCTAACATCATGATCAGCACTGTGCAGACTGGCTCCTAACATCATGATCAGCTCTGTGCAGACTGGCTCCTAACATCATGATCAGCTCTGTGCAGACTGGCTCCTAACATCATGATCAGCAGTGTGCAGACAGGCTCCTAACATCATGATCAGACCGGCTCCTAAAATTATGATCAGACCGGCTCCTAACATCACACTGTGCAGACTGGCTCCTAACACCATGATCAGACCCACTCCTAACATCACACTGTGAAGACCAGCTCCTAACATCACACTGTGCAGACCAGCTCCTAACATCACACTGTGCAGACCCGCTCCTAACATCACACTGTGCAGACCAGCTCCTAACACCATGATTAGACCCGCTCCTAACACCATGATTGGACCTGCTCCTAACATCACACTGTGCAGACCAGCTCCTAACATCATGATCAGCACTGTGCAGACCAGCTCCTAACATCATGATCACACTGTGCAGACTGGCTCCTAACATCATGATCAGCTCTGTGCAGACCAGCTCCTAACATCACACTGTGCAGACCAGCTCCTAACATCACACTGTGCAGACCCGCTCCTAACATCATGATTAGACCCGCTCCTAACACCATGATCAGACCCGCTCCTAACATCACACTGTGCAGACCAGCTCCTAACACTAACATGATCAGACCCGCTTCTAACACCCGCTTCACACTGTGCAGACCAGCTCCTAACATCACACTGTGCAGACCAGCTCCTAACATCACACTGTGCAGACCAGCTCCTAACATCACACTGTGCAGACCAGCTCCTAACATCACACTGTGCAGACCCGCTCCTAACACACATGTGCAGACCAGCTCCTAACATCACACTGTGCAGACCCGCTCCTAACACCATGAGTAGACCCGCTCCTAACACCATGATCAGACCAGCTCCTAACATCACACTGTGCAGACCAGCTCCTAACATCACACTGTGCAGACCAGCTCCTAACATCACACTGTGCAGACCAGCTCCTAACACACACTGTGCAGACCCGCTCCTAACATCACACTGTGCAGACCCGCTCCTAACATCACACTGTGCAGACCCGCTCCTAACATCACACTGTGCAGACCAGCTCCTAACATCACACTGTGCAGACCAGCTCCTAACATCACACTGTGCAGACCAGCTCCTAACATCACACTGTGCAGACCAGCTCCTAACACACACTGTGCAGACCCGCTCCTAACATCACACTGTGCAGACCAGCTCCTAACATCACACTGTGCAGACCAGCTCCTAACATCACACTGTGCAGACCAGCTCCTCCTAACCGCTCCTAACACACTGTGCAGACCCGCTCCTAACATCACACTGTGCAGACCCGCTCCTAACACCATGATGCAGACCCGCTCCTAACACACACTGTGCAGACCAGCTCCTAACACCACACTGTGCAGACCAGCTCCTAAACACACACTGTGCAGACCAGCTCCTAACATCACACTGTGCAGACCCGCTCCTAACATCACACTGTGCAGACCAGCTCCTAACATCACACTGTGCAGACCAGCTCCTAACACCATGATCAGACCCGCTCCTAACATCACACTGTGCAGACCAGCTCCTAACATCACACTGTGCAGACCAGCTCCTAACATCACACTGTGCAGACCCGCTCCTAACACCATGATCAGACCCGCTCCTAACATCACACTGTGCAGACCAGCTCCTAACATCACACTGTGCAGACCAGCTCCTAACATCACACTGTGCAGACCCGCTCCTAACATCACACTGTGCAGACCAGCTCCTAACATCACACTGTGCAGACCCGCTCCTAACATCACACTGTGCAGACCCGCTCCTAACACCATGATCAGACCCGCTCCTAACACCATGATTAGACCCGCTCCTAACATCACACTGTGCAGACCAGCTCCTAACATCACACTGTGCAGACCAGCTCCTAACACCATGATTAGACCCGCTCCTAACACCATGATCAGACCCGCTCCTAACACCATGATTAGACCCGCTCCTAACACCATGATTAGACCCGCTCCTAACACCATGATTAGACCCGCTCCTAACACCATGAGCAGACCCGCTCCTAACACCATGATTAGACCCGCTCCTAACACCATGATTAGACCCGCTCCTAACACCATGATTAGACCCGCTCCTAACACCATGATCAGACCCGCTCCTAACATCACACTGTGCAGACCAGCTCCTAACATCACACTGTGCAGACCCGCTCCTAACACCATGATCAGACCCGCTCCTAACATCACACTGTGCAGACCCGCTCCTAACATCACACTGTGCAGACCAGCTCCTAACATCACACTGTGCAGACCAGCTCCTAACATCACACTGTGCAGACCAGCTCCTAACATCACACTGTGCAGACCAGCTCCTAACATCACACTGTGCAGACCAGCTCCTAACATCACACTGTGCAGACCCGCTCCTAACATCACACTGTGCAGACCCGCTCCTAACACCATGATCAGACCCGCTCCTAACACACCCGCTCCTAACACCTGTGCAGACCAGCTCCTAACATCACACTGTGCAGACCAGCTCCTAACATCACACTGTGCAGACCAGCTCCTAACATCACACTGTGCAGACCAGCTCCTAACATCACACTGTGCAGACCAGCTCCTAACATCACACTGTGCAGACCAGCTCCTAACATCACACTGTGCAGACCAGCTCCTAACATCACACTGTGCAGACCCGCTCCTAACACCATGATCAGACCCGCTCCTAACATCACACTGTGCAGACCAGCTCCTAACATCACACTGTGCAGACCAGCTCCTAACATCACACTGTGCAGACCAGCTCCTAACATCACACTGTGCAGACCAGCTCCTAACATCACACTGTGCAGACCAGCTCCTAACATCACACTGTGCAGACCCGCTCCTAACATCTAACACCATGATGCAGACCCGCTCCTAACATCACACTGTGCAGACCCGCTCCTAACATCACACTGTGCAGACCAGCTCCTAACATCACACTGTGCAGACCAGCTCCTAACATCACACTGTGCAGACCCGCTCCTAACATCACACTGTGCAGACCCGCTCCTAACATCACATCACACTGTGCAGACTGGCTCCTAACATCATGATCAGCTCTGTGCAGACCAGCTCCTAACATCATGATCAGCACTGTGCAGACTGGCTCCTAACACTATGATCAGACCCGCTCCTAACATCACACTGTGCAGGTAGACTCAGGATATGAGCACACACCCACCTGGAGGACTGCCTCCAAAACACTGGGTCCCGAGACCAGTGGAGCACAATGCAGCCACTACTTGTTGTTCAACTTCTACTTTTTTTTTTTTTTTTTTTTTTTTTAAATGGATATAAAGTAAGAAAGTGGAGGAAGTTGGATCGTTAAAAGAAATTACAAGAGAGCCCTTGTTAGAATTAAATGCAAAACTGAAAACGCAAATGAAAAACAATGGCTTAAGAATGGGCCCACCTGGAATTGAGCAGTTTCATTGTTTGGTTTTGTTAAAGAGAACAATCACTGGCTGAGACCATGAATGTGGCTTTTGGTGTCCTGTCCCGCTGGTGAGATGAGGTTACAAGCCCTATAACCATAAATGCAGATGAGCCCGGCTCTTTTGCACTGTGGTTAAGATGCTCGTTTGCGGTATGCAGGGTCACGGGGTCGCTGGTTTGCGCCCAGCCTTCACCCTGTTACACTGAAATAAAAAAAAAAAACATTTTACCTTTTGGAGAAGGAATAATGAAGAACAAAAAAGATATATTCTTACTGTTGGGTTTCTGCGTTAAGTTCTTTAACGATCAAGCATGAGTGATAATTAATAAGGGGTAAAAATGTTATTTTGTGAACGTGCACAAGCTACTGAAAATATGTTATGTTATATACCACATGAACTGTGACACTAAACCCTTCTCTGAGATCTTTTTTTTGTTTCTCACTGCAAGTTTGTTGGAGTGTTCAGGATACCTGATAAAGGGAAGATCAATCCTGTTGAATCTGTAGTTCTGTCTACTTTTATTACTGTATTTAGCAATAATATTTATTTTCATGTATGCATCTGCAGCACAATTTGGAAAAAGCGTAAAAAAAGAAGGCATTTCATCCAAAATAAATAACGTAAAATGTACTGTGAACCAAGACTGGTTTAAATGAATGGGCTCAAAGTATTATAGAACACCCCTTGATTTCTGTAACATTGTGAACATACTGTTTCGTTTGCAAATTCATTTTTAAAAACAATCGCGTTACTGTTATGATGTTGTTATTACCCCAGGGTCATAATCAACTGATGGATTGCTCCTGAAGCAATCTTACTGAGCGTTATGTTGTCCATGTTCCTGTGTAAACTCTTCTACAGCCCTGCCAGGAGGGGTAATTGAAACAGCAGTTACAAAAGCTGCCAAGAACAGGTAAAGCCTATTGATAATGAAATGTGCTGCAGATAATAAACCATAAATAGAGGGAGTGATTCACATTTCACAAATACTCCAGTGAATAAGAGCACAGTACATGGTGTTCTATTCATTCCAGTATGTTTGTGAGCACAGCACTGACTGGATCTCAAAGAGCCTGTGTGTGATGAAGCACTGCAGCGCTGTACCAGTTCAGAGCATAGAAACCGTGTGGAGCACAGCACTGACTGGATCTCAAAGAGCCTGTGTGTGATGAAGCACTGCAGCGCTGTACCAGTTCAGAGCATAGAAACCGTGTGGAGCACAGCACTGACTGGATCTCAAAGAGCCTGTGTGTGATGAAGCACTGCAGCGCTGTACCAGTTCAGAGCATAGAAACCGTGTGGAGCACAGCACTGACTGGATCTCAAAGAGCCTGTGTGTGATGAAGCACTGCAGCGCTGTACCAGTTCAGAGCATAGAAACCGTGTGGAGCACAGCACTGACTGGATCTCAAAGAGCCTGAGTGTGAAGCACTGCAGCGCTGTACCAGTTCAGAGCATAGAAACCGTGTGGAGCACAGCACTGACTGGATCTCAAAGAGCCTGAGTGTGAAGCACTGCAGCGCTGTACCAGTTCAGAGCATAGAAACCGTGTGGAGCACAGCACTGACTGGATCTCAAAGAGCCTGTGTGTGATGAAGCACTGCAGCGCTGTACCAGTTCAGAGCATAGAAACCGTGTGGAGCACAGCACTGACTGGATCTCAAAGAGCCTGAGTGTGATGAAGCCGTGTGCACCTTTATGGAGACATTATAATGTATCTATTAGAATAGTTACAGCAACCTCCATGAGACTTCAAGATGGTGACCATTTTTTATGTTTAAATTTGTATTATTGTTTTTTTTTTTTTTAATAACATTTAAGAGACCTATAAGTTACCTCTGCCTTTTGTGTGAAATACTGTGAATTATATAAAAAGTGACTGTAAACTAATATCTTGTCGTAAATTTGAACCGCTTCTGGAATACCGAGAGTATTATCTTGCCAGTGCCCTTGGTTTATATGCAAATGTGACAACATGAGTGGTGATTCCAGTCTTCTCTTCCTGGATGCTTTCGGGACACATGGATTCTGAAGAGTCTGAACAGGACAGCTTGTGACCCAAACAGACAACTGGAATAACGCTGCAACTGGAGGCAGTTTATACACAGCACAGCTGAGGGGTGGGATGATGTCATTGCTTCTTTAGGGTTACAGCAGGGATGGACACTCCTACTGCACAGCAGTTTCACTCACTCCAGGTTTTAATATGTGCTTGATTAGCCAGTGTGTAGGTAACAAACTCAGTTGTGTCTTATTACACTCACAGTAAACCCAGGAATGGATCAAACCGCTATGCAATAGGAGTCCGTCAGTAGCAGAGTCAGTGTGTGTGAAGCATGTACTGACTCACACCGAAATAGCCAAGCCCACTGCCTGCCTGCTTACTCTACTCACCAGCTTGGGTGCTATAATTATTGTATTTTGTATTGTGTAGCCTGACATGCATCGAGTACCAGTGAATATCTCAGCGCCACAAAGCACTGCCTTTTATGCGTGATGCAATATTTAAAAAAGACTTCAAATGAATATGTAGGTCTTGGTTGGACCTCATGTTTACGGTGTTTTGTGGTGTCCAAACTGGATAGGTATTGCAGTAGCAATACTAACAGAGGGGTTCGGATACAAGAGGAAAGCTTCACGATGGCAGGAAGCGCAATGCACAGCGAAACAATGTTAAGCCATCAGTGTGTTTTGTTCAGCTTGTATGATCCTGAACCAGGCTCAGACCGTTTAATCAGCTTCATATGTCTTTTATTAAAGGCTTTTTCATTACATTTTTGAACAGGCTTTACAAATCAGTCCAAAAATAGAACATTAAATCTTATTGCTGAACACATAAGCCGACAACAACTAGCGCACTTTCTAAAACAGTTTAACATTTTCACAATTACAAAACAGAAATAAAGCATGTCTACGCAATTGAACAGAGCGGTCTCTCAACGTCACACCAAGTGCTTCCATGAAAAGATGTTTTTCCCATTTCTGAAGCCCTTTCATCGTGTTAAGTGCACGCACTGCGCTGTCAGGATAATCAAAACAGACTCCTGCTTTTCATTTCGTTTCTTTAAACACAACGTTCCTGTTCTGCAGTAGTGGAGTTTATACCAACTGAGGCACAGCCACGCAACGGACCTGGCTGATTCGGGAGTAGCAGTTTCAAAAGTATATAGCATTCACTTAAACAGATACATTATGTTATTGAGGCACGTATGCATCTGGCTGGTTTCCGATCTTTACTGGTGGAGATTCCTCAGTGGACGTTACCAGGCTCTCACTGCACAAGCATCCTTACTTTGCACGCGATAGAAATGGAGAGCTGTAGAGCGAATCACTGCATTGTTGTGACACAACACTGCAGACACAGCAGCGACCAGTGCACAAGCACTGAGGCCACCCTAATGTCAAGGACACATTGTTTAACTGGGAATTGAATAAGACATTATGTAGACGATAGAGAGAGATAGTTTTATTGTAATGTATTAAGACTTTAAATATAACTTAAATGTTTATTTTCTCAGAAACTGAAGGGAAAACAAGAAGGAACACGAGACAAGGTATATGTAAACGCTGACTGTACTTCAGCTGCCCAAACAGTTTTTTCTGTTGTCTAAAAGAAGAATTTTCTCTCTCTCTCTCTCTCTCTCTCTCTCTCTAGTTGGCACACAGATTTGCTGAGGTAAGGATGTGAACAATAACCCTGTAATTCTAAGGTTCTTGGGCAGTAATGGAAACTCTTAAGCAACAGGTATATGATTCAGTGTCTGCTCCACACGCATGCAGCTCCTGACTGACAAACACAGCACTGATTGAGGTCTCCTTTTACAAGCACATTATACAAGTTCAAAACCATACAGTTCATGTGATGAAAAACAAACAAAACACTTTGGCATACATTATAATTCAAAAATAGTGTTACTGCCATGCTTGTGAGTATCGAAAGCAAACTAATGAAACAGAGCAACGGAGTAACGGAACAGAGTAATAGGTTTCACAGAGGGGACACGGTTACCTTGAATGTGTAAATATACACTAGCCATGCACCAAAGTGTAAAGTAACAAAATGCCTCTTTCTAGCGTGCCCAACTGTGTAAATTTAAAACACAATAAGAAAGAGTCTGTATCGAACCATTTAAAAGATCTAAATGTCACTATGAACTGTATCGCTGGATGTGTTCTGTGATTAAGTTCTACAATAGCAGTAAATGAGTGTCCTGGAAGATGAGGTGGTGCATATCAAAGATTTCAGGAGAGTGAGTGTGGACAATAACTACATTGTATTCAATACATGCATGCCTACAGTACATGTTTATAAGGGATATTGTTTGAGATTTCCGGGAACATTTCTAAAACGCCATTTATAATGCACCATGAAATCGAGATTGGTGCAAAAAAAAGGCATCATTTTGAAATATGGCTACACTGTATCACTAAATCATTAATACAACAAAACCTTGCAACAGGCGCAGAGCACAGCAGAGCAGAGCGCAGCATCAATTGCTATTGCTTTGCAATGCACGGTGAGGCTTATGAGATGTAGCAGGGGGTTATTTGTATTCACTATCATTACGTTTTCTCTGGAGGAATTTTAACGCAATAGGAAACAGAGTAGAGTTACTGGTCTACTCTGAAGATGTATGGCGACTAAGCGGCGACCATTTCAAAAACGTTTGGTTGCCCCTGTTCTTCACACCATTCGCAAATTACAAGTTAAATGAACAGAGCAATGCAAAGAGAATGTAGCTTTATTCTGAAAGAACATGGCGTTGTTCTGAGAGAACGCGGCTTTGTTCTAACAGAACACAGCCGTCCCCCTTGTTCCCTTGTTTTGAATACTGGCTCCTATCTAACACAAAGCCGAGTGATCGCGTTCCCGGCCCCCTCTCGTGTTTCTATTCCTCTCCGCCGCTCCCCGGCTCCCTGGCCAGCCCCCTGATGGAGAGATCGTACACCACCTCTTCGATCTTCTTCACGTCGTACTTGAGCCCGTCGTAGCGCTTGCGCAGTGGGTCGTTCTTCAGGTTCAGCAGGCGGAAGCCCGAGTCCAGCTCGTTGATGAAGTTGGAGATTCGCAGGGGCCGGCTGTAATCTCCTGCAGTGACGCTGTTCACAGCCAGTCTGGACTGATTGGAAAAACAAACAAACAAACATGGGGATGCTTTCACAGCAGCCGTTACAATTCCACGGCTCCACAGCCACTAAACAAAAATGCTTTCTTTCCAGCTTCTTACCAGCTCACTGGCCATAGTCAGAACCCCGGACAGATAATCTTCAATGTCAAGGTGAAAGCCCTTTTCTCTGTTCACTTCAACTGCAAGAGAAACAGACAGAGCAATGAAAGGAGTACGCTCCTAACAGTACTGCAGGGTCATCGGCACGGACTCTATTGAAATGGTAATCAGCATTTTAAAAGTAGGCATAATGAAAGCATGCGGGCGCTTTTTAAAAATCACTCATGGTCTCCTGATATTACAGTGGGAAATAAAACTATACTAACAGAGTGATTAATATGGAAAAAATAGATCAAACATCACCTTTTAAAAGATCATCATTAGAAATAATCTGATTACCACTGAGGGTGGCTGATCCTTTTATACTTAGATTGAATTGTATAGAATACAGACAAGTGAACTCACTGCCTAGTATCTGTGTGACCTCTTCTCGAGTCACGAGCGTTTCACTTTCCAGATACACAACGAAGGCTGCTAGAAACGCCAGACGCTGCAACACAAACCTCCAGTGTTCATGAAACCTAGAGAGAGACAGAGGGACAGAAAGAGGGACAGAGAGACAGGCAGAGCGAGACAGACAATAAGTACTCTCATTACTGGATTTCTCTCATTGGTCTAACCAATGAACACAAAAAACAGACTGCAGTGACATCTAGAGGCACTACTGGAAAGACACTTTAATCAGCTAAAAAGAGGAGGGGAGCCTGTCAGTATTTTATTGCAAATATAAGAAAGTTAGCATCATTTTGTATTTGTGGGACACATGTCCCTTGTACCTTGAAGGGTTAAACAAAAGACTGCAGGTTCTTGATAAGCCTCACCTGTAATACTGCTCTGCAGGAAACTTAGTCTTCAGGTCTCCCAGGTGATTCCTCACTGCACAGAACAGCTCCCGGCCCCTTTGGCATTTACTAGGAACTGGGGAAAAAATGAGTTACAGGCTGTGTGATCACTGATATTCCCGAGCGAGTTACAGGCTGTGTGATCACTGATATTGCCGAGCGAGTTACAGGCTGTGTGATCACTGATATTCCCAAGCGAGTTACAGGCTGTGTGATCACTGATATTCCCGAGCGAGTTACAGGCTGTGTGATCACTGATATTGCCGAGCGAGTTACAGGCTGTGTGATCACTGATATTCCCGAGCGAGTTACAGGCTGTGTGATCACTGATATTCCCGAGCGAGTTACAGGCTGTGTGATCACTGATATTCCCGAGCGAGTTACAGGCTGTGTGATCACTGATATTCCCGAGCGAGTTACAGGCTGTGTGATCACTGATATTCCCGAGCGAGTTACAGGCTGTGTGATCACTGATATTCCCGAGCGAGTTACAGGCTGTGTGATCACTGATATTCCCGAGCGAGTTACAGGCTGTGTGATCACTGATATTCCCGAGCGAGTTACAGGCTGTGTGATCACTGATATTCCCGAGCGAGTTACAGCGAGTTACAGGCTGTGTGATCACTGATATTCCCGAGCGAGTTACAGGCTGTGTGATCACTGATATTGCCGAGTGAGTTCAGCTGACAGAACCTGGAATAACACAGCTCTGGTGTAGCAGTAGAGGAACTAAATGGTCACTGCAGACCTCTCACATCAGGACTGGAAATAAGACTCCTATTGCATAGCACTTAAATTCATTCCTGGTTTTACTACGAGCCTGATTTATCCCAGGGTGTAGGTAACAAGCTCAGGTGTGTTTAAACTCCTAGTCTTATTCTCATCCCTGCATAGAGTGCACATTTTCATATCTTTAATGACAAATACTCCCCCTTCACCCCATAAACTCTGCTCAAGATTTTAGTTAAGATAAATAATTGCGTTCCTTAAAAACACCTCTGTATATTTCCCAGAGTCTCATGATGGCAATATTATCATTCATAACTGCAACAGCGTTGAGCTGTACTGTGGCACTCACTGTCTTTAAAGCCTGACGCCTGATGCACGCTCTGGAGCACAGTAAGAATCTCTCTCGCAGTTTGTTCCAGTCCCTGCACGACTTTTCTGATATCCTGCATGAAATTAAATCAGAAAAACAACTTCGTATTCACACATATTTCATTAATAACAGCCTCGCTGCAGCACAGTAGCAATAAATCAATCAACAAAATCAATCCATCTAGGCATTCGTATTGCATTGGTACCTCTCTCACATCCTGATCGGCACTGAGGAATCCCTGAATGGCGCTGAACATTTCATTCACCGACATTTCAGTGACACGGGTTGCAAACGACACAGATGAAGAGGAATTACTGAGAAGTGATAAAAACGCGTGTGATCGAAGCGCACAATCCCAGACAATACGAGCCACAGCAAGCATGCGGCAGCCGCTGGCGGTCCTTCTCGCCTCGTCGCTTACCATTGGTGTAATAAGTGTGCACCCTGGAAATACACCGCGCCCTACCGTAAAGGAATTTCTTTACAGATTCAGGTAGCTTCGCGTGTCACGTGTCACCCATTTGAATGGTGTGATTAATCTGTGGAGGTGAGATGTTGTTATTTGCAATAATGTGATGTATATTGCGTCAGGCATAGCCTATCTGCCTTTATTATCGTTTTCATTTCTGTCCAATGTTATACAAATAGTCAGGCGAACGACGGGAAAACGTGAACTATAAATATTGTAGTGCGTGTCCTAGAGCACTCTGCATGAATGCATTATAATTACATCAATACCTTTTCATTATTGCTGATTGTGCATGTGACTGAAACTACCGGCACTCTTTCCTAATCTCAATTGTGTTACTATATTGTTAACTCTAAGCAAATGCTATGCTGTATGAGATTGCTCAGCGTGAAACACAGAAAAAGTGTATACCCAACATGTCCACAAGGTGGCAGCATGTTTCGCTGCAACTAGATTAGAATGGTAGATTATTTTGGAACGGTAAAGGAGTAAATAAATAATAATAATAATAATAATAATAATAATAATAATAATAATAATAATACAACCTTGCGTGACACAAATGTACTAATGTGTTACTGATATTGACAAGATTTCACTTTTATAGAGCAAAATATGTGGAGAAGATAAAATACCACCCCCCCCCCCCCCAAAAAAAAAAAAAAAACAAAAAAAACCAAACAAACCCCCAAACAAAACAACCCAATGTATTGAAATGTGAACCATTCCTAAAACTCACTGTGTCTACGGTAGATACATGTAAATATAACCATGAACAAGACAAACCAAAGCTTCAGTAATTGTGTAGAAAGGGAAATATGTCAGACATTTGTTAGTTCTGCAGTCCATGCTCTGAGGATATCTGAAAAACTGATTGCTGTTTGGTCGAAGTCAAGTCTCTGCCTTTTGAAGACAGTTTTTTTATTTTTCAATATATCCTATACTACACTTTCGTATACTGGAAGGTAAGCATATATCTGAATTTAATATCTCTTTTATATTGATGCATTGCTATAAGGTATAGAAATTATGTTTTAGTCTTAAGAAAGTGACCTATATATATATCAGTATCAGTTTGTAATAGCACAGTATTTCCAGCAGTGTGTACTTGCTTTATAACCTTGCTCTATTGCTCAGTGTCAGTTTGTAATAGCACAGTGTGTAATTGCTTTATAATCTTGCTCTAGTCCCGTTGCTCGCACTGCTGCTCAGGCATGTAGACTCATTACCCCAGACCTCCTCAGGGTTTATACTGTGGGAAGCTCACTTGATATTCTTTACATCTACAATAAGTGGTGGTTGTTTTTAGCTTTTTGCATTTTACTGCCTAAGAGCTAAATGTATAATAACCACGTTCGTATTACTGTATTGAAGTACTAATGCTGTTAAAGCCAGGCTTCCTATTAGCAGGGATCCAAAGTAGCTTGTAAATACTCAAGCCATTTAAAGCATTTAATAAACCAAAAAGAGCACTTGTACTGCTCTGATTCATTAAAACATCAAATTAAATGAGTCTGTGTGTTTTTCTTGATTATTAAAAAATCATCTGGATACGTTGCAAGCCCAGTGCACGAACAAAACCACTAGAGGCATTTAAAACATTTCTGTCCTCCTTGAACATCTCCCCTGAGTTTAAGAGTGTGCTCAGAGCATATAATCAATAAAAAGAGTATGTGAGAAAAATCTGACAGTTTAATAAGAACAGAAGAATGAGAAGAGGCCGCTATCTCTGTTCTTAATTGCAACATGATCAGCCAAGGTTGGTAATATATTCCCTGCGGCGCGGCTCCTCCAGCACGGTAATATATTCCCTGCGGCGCGGCTCCTCCAGCAGGGTAATATATTCCCTGCGGCGCGGCTCCTCCAGCAGGGTAATATATTCCCTGCGGCGCGGCTCCTCCAGCACGGTAATATATTCCCTGCGGCGCGGCTCCTCCAGCACGGTAATATATTCCCTGCGGCGCGGCTCCTCCAGCACGGTAATATATTCCCTGCGGCGCGGCTCCTCCAGCACGGTAATATATTCCCTGCGGCGCGGCTCCTCCAGCAGGGTAATATATTCCCTGCGGCGCGGCTCCTCCGGCAGGGTAATATATTCCCTGCGGCGCGGCTCCTCCGGCACGGTAATATATTCCCTGCGGCGCGGCTCCTCCGGCACGGTAATATATTCCCTGCGGCGCGGCTCCTCCGGCACGGTAATATATTCCCTGCGGCGCGGCTCCTCCGGCAGGGTAATATATTCCCTGCGGCGCGGCTCCTCCGGCACGGTAATATATTCCCTGCGGCGCGGCTCCTCCGGCACGGTAATATATTCCCTGCGGCGCGGCTCCTCCGGCACGGTAATATATTCCCTGCGGCGCGGCTCCTCCGGCACGGTAATATATTCCCTGCGGCGCGGCTCCTCCGGCACGGTAATATATTCCCTGCGGCGCGGCTCCTCCGGCACGGTAATATATTCCCTGCGGCGCGGCTCCTCCGGCACGGTAATATATTCCCTGCGGCGCGGCTCCTCCGGCACGGTAATATATTCCCTGCGGCGCGGCTCCTCCGGCACGGTAATATATTCCCTGCGGCGCGGCTCCTCCGGCACGGTAATATATTCCCTGCGGCGCGGCTCCTCCGGCACGGTAATATATTCCCTGCGGCGCGGCTCCTCCGGCACGGTAATATATTCCCTGCGGCGCGGCTCCTCCGGCACGGTAATATATTCCCTGCGGCGCGGCTCCTCCAGCACGGTAATATATTCCCTGCGGCGCGGCTCCTCCGGCACGGTAATATATTCCCTGCGGCGCGGCTCCTCCGGCACGGTAATATATTCCCTGCGGCGCGGCTCCTCCGGCACGGTAATATATTCCCTGCGGCGCGGCTCCTCCGGCACGGTAATATATTCCCTGCGGCGCGGCTCCTCCGGCACGGTAATATATTCCCTGCGGCGCGGCTCCTCCGGCACGGTAATATATTCCCTGCGGTGCGGCTCCTCCAGCATGGTAATATGTTCCCTCTCTCTCCTCTCTCTCTCCTCTCTCTCTCTCTCTCTCTCTCTCTCATCACACACGATTCTAATTGGTGCTCGGTTCCCTAAAGTGTTTAGTTGTTATGAATCACAGTTCAACAGTGTTCAATATGTATGTGTAATGTATTGTAGGCACCATAGCGCTACAGTTTTCATGAATGCATGCTTCTGTAATATTCATTTTACACGTGTGTGTTATCATACAGTGTTGTTAACGAAATCAAATGATTCATTACACACACACACACAACAGAAGAGTAGTCTACAGTACACTGTACTTCTGCATCACCTGATCATTAGGATATACTCCTCCTCGTCGAATGAGGGCGCTAGCACACATGCTGTAGTCTAGTATATTGTGGACCCGGAGCTCCTCTGTCCTGTCTTTGGTAGCTTGTTTTTGACTGAGTGGAGCAGCGTGGTTGGAAGTTGTCGTGTGGATTTCCAGTTTCCAAAGAAAAAAAATACGTTTTTCAAGCAATGACTGAATCAGACTCGACGTCCGCTCCTGCGGGCAAAAATCTGCTCTCCCTGGACCCGGCGCAGGAGACCGCATTTCGGAAGAAAGTGCAAGAAGTGAAGAAAAGGCGACCAAAAAAGGTAGAGCGTGTTTCAATGTGAATATCCCATTGGGCTTGGCGTGCCCGAGTCGAAAGCCCCAGTGATACCTCACTGAGAACACACACTTCATATATATGCGTAAACGGCCGTTAATAACACTGCTTTTAACAGTGTTTCATGTATAAAGTGGGTAGCCTACAATTGAGAGAAAAGAGCACTTGGTGCGTGTGTGTGGGTGAACATGTACAGACAGCCTGTTACTCTAAATATTCTGGATCAGTATTTTCACAACGCCACAAATCTGTGATCATGATTGATAAACGATTAATAGAGAGTCTGGAGAAGGAACGTGTGACGCGTTCAGCACGTCACCGGTTCTACGGTCGCTAGGAAGAAGTATGGTACTGAGAAATAAGTTTACAGAACGAGTTTCATGTATTTTAAAATGCTTAGCTAAACATGCAGAGAAATATTTGTCAATAATTTGGTAAATGTTAATGTTTGTAATGAGTGCTTCCAGTTACTATGTTAACTCAAATGGGTTATTTCTCCTTGCAGAAAGTTGTCGTGTATTGAATTTTTTTTTTTTTTTCAGTATGAGAAATTGACACCAGGAGTGATTTACCTGGGCCACATCCCTCAGGGCTTTTTCGAGCCCCAGATCCGGATTTACTTCAGCCAGTTCGGAAGCGTTAAAAGGGTCCGACTGTCGAGGAGCAAAAAGGTACCCCTGCGCGTCTAGAGCAAGCAGCTTGGCAGTTATGGTGAAGATCAGGCATGGCTTCGGTTATATCTATCCAATGCTAGGGATGGCAATAAGACTCCTGTTGCATAGCAGTTTCACCCATTCCAGGGTTTACCACGATTAGCCACGGCTTGGCTTATTAAACCTCTAGTAAAACCAGCAACGGACTGAACTGCTATGCAAATATCCATCCCTGAATCCCAGCATAAGAGAAGGCCTTGTCTTAGTCTCCTTGCAGCTACTCTGTGGTGTTACTGGCATGTAAAGCGTTAGTGGGACATTACTGTTTTTGGCAATTGAATTGGCTTCTGGATCAACCTTAGCGTTGGATTTGACTGAATGAAGTCTTGCAGTGAACAGTTATTCAGCTACAGTAACTGTGCATGTGTTGTGTGTTCTTCAGACTGGCCGCAGTAAAGGCTATGCGTTCGTGGAGTTCGAGTGTGATGAAGTAGCAAAGATCGTGGCAGATACCATGAACAACTACCTCCTCGCTGAACGGCTCCTCAAATGTGAGTACAGCAGGAATCTGCAAACGAGAACTGGAGTCAAGGCAGTGACAGTTTTTGTACAAGCTATGCACTCAGAAAATACAAAATGAGACTCTTGATTGCAAGGTACTGTTATGTGCTTGCAAGACCACACTGTTTCTAGTAGCAGTTTTTCTAAAATGAAATTGTGCAGTTCTCTTTTGGAACTGCACTGGGAGTGACGACATATCGGGAGACACGCTTTCAGGGTCACCAAGACTTCTCAGGAATATCACAGTTCCACTGTTCAACAGGGTAGCCATGGTCATTACAATAGCGCACTGTTCTCTGCAACTTTCAGTGCAAGTGTCGTGTGAAATAGTGATGCCTGTGTGCCTCTGTCTATCTGTATGAGTGATGTGCTGCTGGGGGTCTGATTTGCTTTGTGTGTTGTTTCTTTTCATTGTGTAGGTCATTTTATCCCCCCTGAGAAGGTGAATCCAAAGCTTTTCATTGGAAGTCAAACCCAGTTTAAGAAGCCTTCCTTCCCGGCTGTTAAACGATACAACAAGAAACGAAGCGTCCAGGAGAGAAGGAAAATGACAAGCAAGCTTTTACACAAAGAAACACATTTACGCAAAAGACTGGCACAGAAAGGAATAGATTATGACTTCCCTGGATTTGTGAGTCCTCCATACAGCTCCTAACAGCTTCTTAATTGTGCCTGTTATATATTTAAATAGACAAAATGCATTTGACTCTTTCAGTACCTGCTTAAGTGACACAAGTTTCTCTATAGAATTATATTGCACACACTGTATTCATGTTTTTGTAAACCTCAGTAGGTGGTTAATTATTAAGAAGCACATTTTCATTTATGTGATATTGTTTTCCTATGTCCAATAGGCCGCACAGGTACCTAAAAAGAAGGCAGCAGAAGACATGAATACATCCGTCAGCAGACAGGTGTGTTTGATCAGGGCCGTTCTTCAGAGAAGCGCTTTCTGACTTCTAGGTTATGTTACTGACACACGTTTGCATGTGTCCTGACCTGTTACATTCAGAATGGCTGGGCGGAGATGAAACTATATTAAGCTTTGGTACAAGAAGCCTTTCCACATATTGCAAATGTAGTTCATTGCATTCACAGTATTGATGCAGGGGTGGAAGTAAGACTCCTATTGCATTGTACACCCATTCCAGGTTTTACTATCGGCTTGATTAGCTACAGTGTGTATAAGTAACAAGATCAGGTGTGTCTTTTTAAACTGATAGTAAAAGCAGGAATGGCTCAAACTGCTGTGCACTGGGAGGCTTATTTCCGTCCCTGCGGTGCCTGACGGGGAGAGATTTATTAGTAATGCACTGTCATGCAGTGTTTAACTTTTTAAGGTGCACAAAGAATTGAGCAGATCCGACCTGTCAGTACATTTTTAAACCCGGTTTCATGCACTCGTTTATATTATATATATATATATATGTGTTAAACCTGTTGCAGGAATGTTACTAATGTACCTTGATTTTAATTTTAGTAGTGTGCCGTTTGATTATTCACGTACATCTTTTGATGTCCTGCTTCATTTAAAAATGTCCAAAATGTCCATATTGAATGTGTGACTTTACAGTTGGATGAGCAATAAGAAGTTAACCTATGTAGGACACCTGACGTGTCATAAAATGCACACAGACATGGCACTGGACGTTTCATTCTGCAGAACGCAAATGACATGTTATCACAGTGGTTTTTAGACATTCAGGCACATTTTTATGTGACCAGTATTTATCAATTGTGTAATTGCAGTGCAGTAAAATTGTGCTATTGTGTTGTGTTTTGTGTTGGTTAAATACGATTTTTGTTTGTTTGTAGGATCTTACTCCAGTCTGCACACCCAGTGTAATAGAGCGCAGAAAATCAATGAAAATTGAAGAGGGCGAGGAGGGCAATGACACTGAAATCATCATTAAAGCCACACCTGCGCCAAAGAAATCAAAAAACAAAAAGAAAGCAAAGTCATCCTGAACAAACAAAACAACATGAAAACGGACTGCTGGCTAGGAAATGATCTTTCAGTGAAATACTAATTTGGACCCATTTTCAGCAGCACTCGCTGCTTTTTTTAAACAAACAAAAAGTAAATCCCTTTGTATAGAAATGCTCGACGTTGCCTGACGTGGGGAGGCAGTGGAGAATGCAATGTGGGGTTCTGTGCATTGAGAAAGGGCAGCTGGCTTTATTCTTGGGTCACCCTGAAAGTGCACTGGACTCTGCAGACAGGGTGTAAAATACTTCACTTCAAGGTGTAAAATACTTAAAGTGCAGCAGTGCTCATTCTGAACATGATGGGAGTTCCTGTGAAAGCTAGGTTTGTTTTAGTTTTCTGTCAAATTCTCTTCTCTTTCTGTGGAGATGTGATCTAGGACATGAGGTGAATACAGCCTCAATTGAAGAATCTTATTTAAATAGAAAAACCCATTTACTTGAAAACGTACCCCTCGCCCACTCCCTGCCTCCCGCTCCGAAAATGTTGAAATAACATCATTTTGTTACAATAAAGTGTATGTAAGGGAATTTGTTTGTTTTGTTTTTTGTTTTTGTCTTTTGTCCAACATTTTACTTGTATTCTGGCATGTAAAGGGCACATTATGTAGGATACAGAGATATATTTAAGCAGAGCGTACTAATAAATAATATTTCATAGTCACAGTGTCGCCTAAACAAAAGTCTCCTGCTCTTGGCAGCTAGCAAATCGCTCGAGTGTCCAGCCCGTTGTCTTCTGCCTCCCCTAGCACTGTAGAGTCTGTCTTGTATAATACCCTTCAGGGACTTCAGTTGCATAGCAGTTCCATCTGTTACAGGTTTTATTACAAGCTTGGTTAACCTAAGTGTACAGGTAACAAGGTGTCTCTTATTAAAGTTGTAGTAAAAGCAGGAATGGATCAGATGGCTGTGCAATGTGGGAGGCTTATTGCCATCCCTGCCTTTGCTTCTGGGACTCCATGGCTTTGGGCCTGCTCTTGATTTTATACGCTAGACTCTTGTTTTGTTACTCCCACCCCTCGTCTGAGTTATTCCAATACTTGAGAGGATTGTTCAACCTTACCAGAGGGTTACTATCAGTTAGGTGTGCATGTCAGGTCAGGGTCCAGTGGTCTTGAAGCTGAAGAAAGATTGGTGACAGAAGTACCACGCCCCTGACTGTTAGAGACAAGGTTTCTGAACCAAACCAGGATTGTTCCTGATAGGGCAAGCATTTTTGTAGCCTCCAGGTCCCCTCCTGCAACAGTGCCATTGGGGTACAAAAGACATCAAACAGGCGCCTCTCCCTTACCATGGTGCACTACCAGTCTTCCAGAACTGCAACAAGAGAAGATCAACTGGCCTCGAGTGAGGACCACAAGGGGGCGCAATTGATTGTACAGCAGTCACTGACGTCAGTGTGATACAACTACAGTATTAGATTTCAGGTGATATACTGTATTACCCTTAATACACAATACATTACAAACCACACCTCGACTCAGCCATTTTCTACAAAAGAAAATCCGCATCTCTCTTCTCATTTGTATTCATATGTAATAATGTAATCCCCTAATTTGGAACAATATACCGGCGATTTACCATGTGTGTTCTGCCAGAGATACAAAGCACGCAATTGAAAATGGACAGCGCCGTTCATGAGAATTGGTCACAAAGCGTATGGAAAGAGAATATGCAATTATTAAATGAAATACGCCTAACAGATGTAATTATGCAATCTAGTAAAGTACAGACATACAATACAGCTTTCCGATAACAGAATTCATTTTCTGTGTTAATGTTCGTAGCTTTTTAAACCGTGATTATAAAATATGAAAACCCTCTCTCGGATGTGACATCACACACATTAAATACGCACAAAAACTTCCAACAGGACCGGGATACGTGCTCTAACTGCGTAATGACGCCGGCAACGACGTCCGGCTTAATTTACACACACAGCCAGAAAGCTGGTGAGTACGTTTCCCTAATAGAAATGAATAAATACCAGTGCTTTTTTGTTTTGTTAAATGGTGTTGCAGTCGATGCATTAACCCAATACTCGCACTAATCTATCTCTCTATAATAATAATAATAATAATAATAATAATAATAATAATAAGATAGCCGCGTAAGTATTGGTATGGCAGTAAATATAACATAATTCCATGCTGCAGATGATTTTAAATAGGAATAATGCATCATTAATTTAAATTCTTTATGTAGAAAAAATACCGATTATACAATTTTACAGCGTGCTAGCATGTCGTTGACAAGGATTATTTGCGAAACTGCATGATAGAATTGAGTAGAGTATGTATGTGTGTGTGTGTGCACGTATGAATGTATACATGTATACATGTATAGGCAAGCACTATCTACACACATCAATGACACTGAACTGGCAATCCATAATTTTAAATAAACTAAAACGTATGCATTGATTTTAAATAAAGACACGTCTTAATAAAATGTTGCAATATCCTTGTTGAAATATTATTTTTTTACAGTAAAAAGTATTTAAGTGTAATTTTGTTTTGTATCCAGCATTTTGCTTGTAATTTGGCATGGAAGGGGCACAATTTGTAGGATGCAGAGATGTCATATTTAAGCAAGCGGAGTGTGACTCTGAAGTCACCTAACAGTGCAATGTCCTGCTCTTAGCAGCTGGAGAATCTCTCTGTTGGTCTGTTTCTTCCATTTCATAATGCACCTTAATAAGCAGCCAGTTCAGGTTTACTGTAAATTAGCTGAATCCCGAGGAATCCTTGTGAAATGTTAAATATTGTCATGCAAATATAAGACGCTTTAATATTTCTTATAGATGTATAATTAAGTATGACTGATTACAATATCTGTCTGTTTGTCTGTCTGTCTGTCTGTCTCTAGACACTGTTCCTCCTACACTGCTAACTTGCCAGGGACATGGTATGTACTTGTTAGTAAGTAAGTACATACAGTTCAGCTCATTCTCTCAAGGTGGTGTGTATCTGGCTTGCTTGCCACATTCCCTACAGTACAACCAGGCGCTGAACGAGGGTTCAGTGTGAAAAGCGATATGTGTGAGAATCGAGTTGGCAAAGTGGTCTTTCACTTCTACGCTGATCAATGCGAGCTGCTGAGACAGTTCTCTTTGTAGCAATATCAAGTTAGCCTTTGAACTGAAGCACAGCTCACTGTGTAACATGCAGGATTTGCAATGAATAGAGCAGTAAATCATGATGTGTACTGCCTGTATCCTGTAACTGCTCAGCCCTCAGGATCCAGCTCAGGCTTTGAGGTGGGCAATAATACTGAATGAGGTTACACTTCAAACACTTTCATTGCAGCCTTCCCAAATGGAGACTGTACAATGCACAAGCTACATATTAAACCTGTAATAATTTATTATTATAATATAATTATAATAATAAGGTAACTACGACAACAATAAACTTCTTTTTTTGAAGATACAAAAAATGTATACCACTACAGTATTGTGTGTGTGTGTGTGTGTGTGTGTATATATATATATATATATATATAATATATATATATATATATATAGATTTGTGAACCAAAGCTGTATGAACTTGAAAGTGTGAACCAAAGCTGTTGAACTTAGTTCTTGCTCTATTGCTCAGTATCAGTTTGTAATAGCACAGTATTTCCAGCAGTGTGTACTTGCTTTATAACCTTGCTCTATTGCTCAGTGTCAGTTTGTAATAGCACAGTGTGTAATTGCTTTATAATCTTGCTCTAGTCCCGTTGCTCGCACTGCTGCTCAGGCATGTAGACTCATTACCCCAGACCTCCTCAGGGTTTATACTGTGGGAAGCTCACTTGATATTACTTATTAACGCTCTTTGAAAGACTGAAGCCTCTCTGATTATAGGGGTGAAGTCATGTATTGTATGGCAGAGGAATGTGTTTATTACAAAGCTGCACTTACTGCCCTAGGAATTGAAAATAAGTATGTAGGGTGGGGGTTAGGAGTATAATACTGACCTGTATATAATACAGCCCCAGAGGAGAATGGGGAAGAAATGGAACCCCCACTACACCCCGATTTCAGTGCACTGGCTCCACTTTCCTCTGGTGGTCTGACTGCTGAAGCATGCTGACCATGTGTCTTTTGCGAATGATGGAGAAGTACAGTACTGTCCTCCTTCCCAGCATTTACCCAATGTGATACCCCTTGTAAACGTTTACCAAAGCAGATTTGAATTGCAGCTTTGCACTTTCGTGCCGTTTCAACCTTGCGTGCGCCGTGCTGTGCATCTTGAACAGTGACTCAAGTGTTAAAATCTCATCGGCCTTCCTCCTCTCCACTTCTTCTTGTAATAATAATAATACTAATAATAATAATAATGGTATTTAAATAAGTAAGCACTGCCCCTTTTAAATTCTCAGCCGTTGGCTGGAAGCGTGCGTCAATTTCTAAGTGCCATTGCGCATGCGCTCTGGATCCTCCATTCTCGTCCAGCAGCAACAGCAGCCTGTGTCGGTTGGAGAGGAGCTGCAATTTCTACCGACTGCTGGGTTAAAACACACAATTCCCCGCAAGTTAAACAACCCCTCTGCAAGTAACATCTTCGGTAGCAAGGCGCTCGACATGGTAAATACTGTGCAGGACGGCTATGGGTGCTGTATCATTGAGAAATGCGTTTTTCAAAGACTAGCATGAATTTGGGTGATCAATAGAAATGTATGTGTTGGGGCACTAATAATTTATCACCATCACAAGGAGGCTTTACTAGGTCTCTGCGATAATTTGCTGCGCCTGTCTTATTACAACGGGGTGTTTGCATTGTGTTTATGTTTCATTTCAAGTCGTTTTTGACAGATCTGCGGGTTGGGTCAGTGTTCGTACAGCAGGAGGGACAATAATAACCGAGAACGGCTTTTCTGTGTCGCTGTTTACTGTCGAAAAGCAGCAGCTGTAGCGCCTTAACAAAAAATAAAAGCTACGTTTAAGTGTTCTTGTCATCGACGTTTATTATTAATGCAAGTGCAGTTTGTAGGTGTCCTGTAATCAGGGCTGCGTCGAGATAGAGGTTCAGTATTTCGATCAACGACAAGCTGTGCTTTTTACACACAGCCCCGTTGTAAATAACAGGGCCTTATTTTAGTAGCTTTTCTTTAGGGGTGGTGATGGAGATCTAGAACAATGTGCCAGTGCAGAAAAAATAAATAGGTGGAAATGGGTTTAGTTGCACAAGAAGAAACAGGACAGCGGAGGGATGCTTAACTATAGACAGTATTGTACATTGAAAACGATACATGCATAAAGACGCCCTGTCCAATTCAACATAGCATACACTCTGACTGTTACATGAATGTTGACGAACTGTATCAGAGGTGGACTGTAGATGCAAGCTGTATTGCTAAGGTAGTTTTAATCGGTAAGTATGCAACAGTTTCTGCAAAGTTATGAACAGCACATATTTTACACATTGACTTCATCAGGTCAGCTATACTCCATAATACTGGAAATTGGACTTTCAAGTTGATCCAGTTAGGAACTGCTTATATAATAAACGAATGGCGCTAGATCCATAATATAGGCTAGCAGAAATACTATGCAGGCAATTTACAGCACAATAAAATATTTCTGTGATCAAGATAAAATAATTTAAATTTTCAACTTGAGATGCACAAAGATTTGTGTTTTAAACCAGTTGTGATTTAAGATCGCTGTTTAAAATATTGGCTGCATGAACTTGGTTTGCTGGAGCTCCCAGGAGTGCTCACTTATTCTTATGCACTTACTGTGCAGCAAAAAAGGGCTGTGTTGTGTTTTTTTAAATTAATTTATTTATTTTTTACTTCAAGTTTTGCTCTGCTTTGTGTAATTAGGAAATGTGAAAACCCTTTTGATAAATAAACTGCCAAACTTGTCGTGTTATTTAAAACAATTGTATCTTTGCAGGGCTGCCTTGGAATGATGGATTGCTAAATTATGAAGAGCTGTGTTTCCAGCCCCTACTCCATCTCCTCCTCCTACTTCTGAACCCGTCCCCAGTGCTGCTGCTGCTAGCTGTTTGGTTTGAACTCTTCAGAAAGCCTGCCAGCTGCTGTCCACACACACACACACACACACACACACACACATGGTGCATTGCTGTCGTTCCCAAGCTTGCATCTCTATATCCCAACCTTGCAGTAACCTTCTGCAAACAGAGGGTCAACCCCAGGGATAAAAATAAAGCTGTTTCTGTTTTCCAGAGCGGTCATCCCCGAGCCTTTGATTTTTGGTGCTTCTGCTCTAGTATACCGTAGTGAGAAACACTCAGCCCAGCATGGAGTACTGCTTGTCACAAGTGATGCAGAAAGACGTGGGGAAGAGGCTCCAGGTGGGGCAGGAGCTGGTAGACTACATCTCGGACCGAGAGAAGTCTTCAGATCTGGAGCACGACCAGACCATGCTGGATAGACTGGTGGATGGGATTGCCACCTCCTGGGTAAACTCCAGCCATTTTAAGGTGAGGCCTTAGGGAGGTGCTGAATGCTGTGCTGCGCTTTGAAAGGTATGAAAGGGGCACACGTCACGTTTGGTTGTAATTGTCAAGCCCACTCGTCTGAGACTGATACTAATGTGAAGCGCCAAAGGGAGACGTGTTTGTTTTGTCATCCGTCTGCATCCTGGCCGTCCTAAGGGTTATGGTTGGGGTGAGGTGCAGGGGGCAGGGGGGAAGGGGGGAGAATCAAGGTGTTAATGTGGAACCACGTAAGCAATTCTCTTTGACTCAGATTTCCGCGTTGTGGTTTTTGCTGTATTTGTCATGTGAGCACTAGGGGAGTTGTACAAGAGTTGTCCCCGGAAGCCTTAGAGGAAGTGTTGCTCCTCTGGACCGTGTATCTGCTTTCATGTAAGATAAAGTTTACAGAAAGACTTAAGTTAACAGCAATGAATTATCAATGAATAATGAATCGGTGCATTATAATTTAATGAACAACTGAATATGATTGTTGAGCAAAACCATATATATTAAAATTATTTATTTATTTATTATATTTATTTCTTAACCTAGGCTATACTGTATAACGGACGGATACTTTATTTGGACTTTATTTTGACAGGTTCGTCAGTAATACTTCCACCAATCAGAGAGTTGCCTACAGTACTCGTAGCGATCCCATCCTCTGTCAGACTGGTGTATAGAACAGATTAAAGCATTGCTGGACGAGGGGAATAATGTGTTAGATATCAAAGCGGATATGAGAATGGCAGTGATGAAGCCAATTTGCATGAAAACATTAAAAGTAAAACGGACAAAACTGAGCTGGTTTTGTCAGTGCTAACTGGTCTATTGATCAGTTTGAAATGATTTCAAAGCAAATAAAAGCATTTTTGTTTGGGCTTTGTTAAAGATTTCACACGTGGCAATACTGCCGTACAATTACTGCATGATAGTACTGTGATCGTTCCACTGTGTTACATTGTGAACCGTAGTTTTAAAACTGAGCGACAGCAAATGCTCATCATAAAAGTGTACAGGTTTTTAAAATTAAGGGCCATATAAGAATGATAAACACTAACTGATTGGAAGGCCTTTTTTGTTGTTCTCCAGGTTGCTGCAGTGATATTGTAGATGCTATAACGAGTAACTGTAAATGAGATACTGTTTTAGCAGACATATTTAATTAAGTAAACATTTATTTAAATGTCTTTGGAATTAAAAGTTGAAATGCAAAACTATGCCTTTTTTTGTGAATGTGCTGTGAAAAAAATCCCCTAACGTATAAATCCGCCGAGTTTAATACCAACGAAAATTTCCCATTATACGGTATATATATATCAACTTAAAACAAGTGTTTCTGCTGACACCTCCAGGCATGTCAAAGTGTGTAGATGGCGCTGTGCATCTGACTGGTGCCTTTTAAGGATAAGGATGTGCATATTTTTGGATGAAGTCTGCTGGTAATGTACAGTACTGTGCAAAAGTTTTAGGCAGGTATGAAAAAATGCTGTAAAGTAAGAATGCTTTCAAAAATAGACATGTTAATAGTTTAGATTTATCAATTAACCAAATGTAAACTGAGTGAACAGAAGAAAAATCTACATCAAATCCATATTTGGTGTGACCACCCTTTGCCTTCAAAACAGCATCAATTCTTCTAGGTACACTTGCACACAGTTTTTGAAGGAACTCGGCAGGTAGGTTGGCCCAAACATCTTGGAGAACTAACCACAGTTCTTCTGTGGATTTAGACAGCCTCAGTTGCTTCTCTCTCTTCATGTAATCCCAGACAGACTCAATGATGTTGAGATCAGGGCTCTGTGGGGCCCATACCATCACTTCCAGGACTCCTCGCTCTTCTTTACGCTGAAGATAGTTCTTAATGACTTTCGCTGTATGTTTGGGGTCGTGGTTATGGTGGAGAATAAATTTGGGGCCAATCAGATGCCTCCCTAATGGTACTGCATGATGGATAAGTATCTGCATGTACTTCTCAGCATTGAGGAGACCATTAATTCTGACCAAATCCCCAAATCCATTTGCAGAAATGCAGCCACAAACTTGCAAGGAACCTCCACTATGCTTCACTGTTGCCTGCAGACACTCATTCGTGTACTGCTCTCCAGCCCTTCGGTGAACAAACTGCCTTCTGCTACAGCCAAATATTTCAAATTTTGACTCATCAGTCCAGAGCACCTGCTGCCATTTTTCTGCACCCCAGTTCCTGTGTTTTCGTGCATAGTTGAGTCGCTTGGCCTTGTTTCCATGTCGGAGATATGGCTTTTTGGCCGTAAGTCTTCCATGAAGGCCACCTCTGACCAGACTTCTCTGGACAGTAGATGGGTGTACCAGGGTCCCACTGTTTTCTGCCAACTCTGAGCTGATGGCATTGCTGGACATCTTCCGATTGCGAAGGGAAGTAAGCATGATGTGTCTTTCATCTGCTGCAGTAAGTTTCCTTGGCCGACCACTGCATCTACGGTCCTCAGCATTGCCCGTTTCTTTGTGCTTCTTCAAAAGAGCTTGGACAGCACACCTGGAAACCCCTGTCTGCCTTGAAATTTCTGCCTGGAAGAGACCTTGCTGATGCAGTACAACTACCTTGTGTCTTCAGCAACCTCACCTTGTTAGCTGAGTTTGGCTGTTCCTCACCCAGTTTTATTCCTCCTACACAGTTGTTTCTGTTTCAGTTAATGATTGTGTTTCAACCTACATATTGAATTGATGATCATTAGCACCTGTTTGGTATAACTGTTTAATCATACACCTGCCTATATGCCTACAAAATCCCTGACTTTGTGCAAGTGTACCTAGAAGAATTGATGCTGTTTTGAAGGCAAAGGGTGGTCACACCAAATATGGATTTGATTTAGATTTTTCTTCTGTTCACTCACTTTGCATTCAGTTAAATGATAAATATAATCTATTAACATGTCTATTTTTGAAAGCATTCTTACTTTACAGCATTTTTTCACACCTGCCTAAAACTTTTGCACAGTACTGTGTGTTGTTTATCAGCTTGCTATGTAGTAAGTGTTGGTCACAGTCGGTAAACTGTCATTTGCAGTGTTAAATTTGCTCTTGTTATGATGGATCGGTGGCTGGTTCGTGAAAAAAACAGCAGTGACATAGAGAAGCTGCAGGCATGTTGGGCTTTACCTGTGTGTGTGTGTTGGGGGGTTGGGTTACTATAACTTCTGTTCTCTGTGCAGTTCACCAAATTCCCCCTTAAGCAAAATGTAAAATTCCCTAGCTGTGAATCTTTCTGGTCCAGGGTTTAGTTTCTGTCGACCTTGTCTGTTGGTGTTGCTTTGAAACCTGGCCAGCCAAAGAACAGTTTTCAGAGAAAAAGGTACAGGTCCACGTTCCCTGTGAGCTGTGCATGGTGCTGCTCTCCAGAGAATCCGATTGTTTTTTGAAACCACATGGACGCTGATCCTGGGCTGTGGTGTAAAAGTGGAAGAAATCAAATGTTCGTTTTGTCTTCACGCCTTCCTCGGCTATGTCAGCTTGACTTCATTTCTGAGAGATGAACCCCGTGAATTGTGGCTGGAGTGTTTCTGAAGTGGTGGTTAAACATGTTCCTTGGTTTATGTTCTGCTCAGGCAGGCTTAAGACTCCCACCATACCCAGAGCTCATGTATTCTGTAGTACTGCATGCAGGACTTTGAGATGCTGAGTCATAGTGCTACAGTACAGTAAACAGGGTCCAGACTAAACTCTTTCTACTCGTCTGGGGTTATCTAGACAGGAAAAGTGTTCCTGGAGAAGATTCGTTTTTCATTGTGATGCAGTGTGCTGCACAGGAAAGACCTGTTAAAAGCCATACAAGGCTTGAGCTAAATACAGTCCAAACAAGCAATGTGTTATTTTCCTGTAGAACACATAATGTCTAGATAGTATGAGGCTTGAAAATTGAAATCTAGTAATATCCAGCTGCAGTGTATTCACGATTATTAATAAATCTACTGATGAAAACGTGTTGGTCTGAACCCAAAAGGACTGAAAGGAATACTGGTCTGCCGGTACAGCTTTTACATTGTGACAGTGATGTACAAAATAGCCTTAAGTCCATGAACTTCAGTGTCATTGTGACTGTCCTAGCAAAGTTCAACTGAGGCAATTAGGCCGGGGGACACAAACCCATGAAACACGCCTTTCATTGCAGCAGTACCAGTCCAGTGCAGGTCTTTGTCCTTCACTATTCAATTATGCAAAGTAAACCTTTGACCTAGTTACAAAGTACTTGAGTCATTTATTTAGACCCTTTATCTTACTGGAATGGAATGGCTTTGCCCAGCAGTGTCCTATGGGCAGGCCTGCTTTTTTTAAGCACTCCTTGTGTTTTCTTGTACAGTCGTAGTCTGGACCTGTGGGTGAAAGTCCCCTCTGTGGGTAAGGCCAATGTGTTTTGTCCTCCAAGTCGTGACTTGTTAAATACCTGTCATCTTCCCCAGTTCTGGATTGGACATCATTGGGAGTGATTTCCCAAAAGGGATCTGGGGAACGTCGCAAGTTTTAACTTTGCAACCTGCAGTTCACAAAACGAGAGAAGATAAGCTGGTATCTTAAGTGAATCCAAAAGCCTCCTGCTCTGAATCTCCAATATGATGTTCCTGCTGCTGCGCAGTACTACAGTGTGCATGATGCGCACAGCCCTTTGAGAGCAGGGTGTCCATTGTGATTGTCTCTGGAGGCTTGCTGTTCTTTAGCAGGTCAGTCTTTGTGACTGGGTGTCTCTGGGGGCTTGCTGTTCTTTAGCAGGTCAGTCTTTGTGACTGGGTGTCTCTGAGGGCTTGCTGTTCTTTAGCAGGTCAGTCTTTGTGACTGGGTGTCTCTGGAGGCTTGCTGTTCTTTAGTAGGTCAGTCTTTGTGACTGGGTGTCTCTGGAGGCTTGCTGTTCTTTAGTAGGTCAGTCTTTGTGACTGTGTGTCTCTGGAGGCTTGCTGTTCTTTAGCAGGTCAGTCTTTGTGACTGGGTGTCTGGAGGCTTGCTGTTCTTTAGCAGGTCAGTCTTTGTGACTGGGTGTCTCTGGAGGCTTGCTGTTCTTTAGCAGGTCAGTCTTTGTGACTGGGTGTCTCTGGAGGCTTGCTGTTCTTTAGCAGGTCAGTCTTTGTGACTGGGTGTCTCTGGGGGCTTGCTGTTCTTTAGCAGGTCAGTCTTTGTGACTGGGTGTCTCTGGGGGCTTGCTGTTCTTTAGCAGGTCAGTCTTTGTGACTGGGTGTCTCTGGGGGCTTGCTGTTCTTTAGCAGGTCAGTCTTTGTGACTGGGTGTCTCTGGGGGCTTGCTGTTCTTTAGCAGGTCAGTCTTTGTGACTGGGTGTCTCTGGAGGCTTGCTGTTCTTTAGCAGGTCAGTCTTTGTGACTGGGTGTCTCTGGAGGCTTGCTGTTCTTTAGCAGGTCAGTCTTTGTGACTGGGTGTCTCTGGGGGCTTGCTGTTCTTTAGCAGGTCAGTCTTTGTGACTGGGTGTCTCTGGGGGCTTGCTGTTCTTTAGCAGGTCAGTCTTTGTGACTGTGTGTCTCTGGAGTCTTTGTGGGCTTGCTGTTCTTTAGCAGGTCAGTCTTTGTGACTGGGTGTCTCTGGGGGCTTGCTGTTCTTTAGCAGGTCAGTCTTTGTGACTGTGTGTCTCTGGAGGCTTGCTGTTCTTTAGCAGGTCAGTCTTTGTGACTGGGTGTCTCTGGGGGCTTGCTGTTCTTTAGCAGGTCAGTCTTTGTGACTGGGTGTCTCTGGAGGCTTGCTGTTCTTTAGCAGGTCAGTCTTTGTGACTGGGTGTCTCTGGAGGCTTGCTGTTCTTTAGCAGGTCAGTCTTTGTGACTGTGTGTCTCTGGAGGCTTGCTGTTCTTTAGCAGGTCAGTCTTTGTGACTGGGTGTCTCTGGAGGCTTGCTGTTCTTTAGCAGGTCAGTCTTTGTGACTGGGTGTCTCTGGAGGCTTGCTGTTCTTTAGCAGGTCAGTCTTTGTGACTGGGTGTCTCTGGAGGCTTGCTGTTCTTTAGCAGGTCAGTCTTTGTGACTGTGTCTCTGGAGGCTTGCTGTTCTTTAGCAGGTCAGTCTTTGTGACTGGGTGTCTCTGGCTTGCTGTTCTTTAGCAGGTCAGTCTTTGTGACTGTGTGTTTGGAGGCTTGCTGTTCTTTAGCAGGTCAGTCTTTGTGACTGGGTGTCTCTGGAGGCTTGCTGTTCTTTAGCAGGTCAGTCTTTGTGACTTTGTTGGTTTGGAGGCTTACTCTTCCGTGGGTCAGATTTGTTGTGGTTGTTCATGTGTCCCTGCTATTGATGTTCACTGCTGCATGTCAGATCATCAATAAGCCTATGTTTGTAATTGTCCATTCTCGGTGGGTTTTGATGTTGCCAAACTTAAACAAAAAATAAATAAATAAATCTTAATATTCTGAAATGTTAAGTTTAAAGTTCAGAGGCCAGTAAAAACTCAACAGCAATGTCTACAGTAGTGTATTGACATATTTCAAGTGCAGTTTCACGTACGCTGTGTCGTGTGCATCTCGGCTAAGGCGTGCTCACAGTTTTCTCATCTTCAGAATCCTGACCTCAATGTGACTAAAGCTGAGGGATCTGCAGGGCACATCAGGGGAGACTTGGGGTTTGATATTGCAAAGCTGCCTCAAAATAGGTCTCCCGGTCTCCTGAAACCAGGTTTCAAGCCCCTATTCCTGAATAAGTGGCTTTGTGTTCCCTCAGCTTTAGAATGTAGAGAATTGATTGAGTTGGATTTGATATTTTAGAGACTGAGCAATTGTTGGGCTTGTTCAACTGCTTTCATTTGAAACGAACTTCATTGAAGAACAGTGACTTCAATTGAAGTAATTTGACTGTGAGAAGCTCATTTTAACAGAATACTGCTAATTGATCAGTGATGTGTTAGAATTGACTAAAAGGGGATTAGAATTGGAAATGATTTAAAAAATTGAATTGAAAGTAAAACAAACAGGAATTGACCCCGACTCTGATAGTAACAGTTCTGTCATATTTAGATTGGGGTGTAGGGAGTAAGATTGAACGACTGATGCATGTAATATTGAGCAGTTTTAAAATCCTGACTCACCACTTGGTGTAGAACAACCCTCTGTGATTTAATACAAAGCCCATTCCCTGACTCTTCACGCACACTGTGGCTAGCTCCACTCACATGCTTACCTGCTTGTATTCAGGGGATATGTTTGCTGCTCATAATGAATTCTCTGCACTGAGTGGCTGTATGGATGCACACGCTGTACTGTACAGTCTCTGCATTAAGGAATGACTGAGATCTGTGTGGAATTTCCAAGCAGAGCTCAGTGTTGTGCTTCTGCAGACTGGCACATTGCCAGCTTGCACAATAACTGCTTCAGCTGTGCTCTGCTCCTTTTAAACAGTTTTATTGTTTTATTTTCTTTGATGATTGAACTGATGATCACACGTCTGTCTGTTAGCTTTGAAAAGGTTAT
Source organism: Polyodon spathula (assembly GCF_017654505.1). NCBI lineage: Eukaryota > Metazoa > Chordata > Actinopteri > Acipenseriformes > Polyodontidae > Polyodon > Polyodon spathula. Next base: position 636,331 of record NC_054544.1, read on the forward strand.
CCATAGAGCCCATATCTCCTAAACCCTGCAGACACCCATGCTCTGTATCACAGAAGTATTCTTTGCTATTGCAAGTTGATGTCACGAAGCAATGTGTTCCAGCCACGGGGAATAATAGCAGATAGACGATTTTGTATTTAAAGCAAACCCTGCTTATCTACAGCAGTCCTCTGTAAGCACAGTGGTATACAGCTCCCGGCAGTGACACTGGAGTGTATTGAGAGAGATCTGAGAGACACGGTCCAGGCAGTGGCACTGGAGTGTATTGAGAGAGATCTGAGAGACACGGTCCAGGCAGTGACACTGGAGTGTATTGAGAGAGATCTGAGAGACACGGTCCAGGCAGTGACACTGGAGTGTATTGAGAGAGATCTGAGAGACACGGTCCAGGCAGTGACACTGGAGTGTATTGAGAGAGATCTGAGAGACACGGTCCAGGCAGTGACACTGGAGTGTATTGAGAGAGATCTGAGAGACACGGTCCAGGCAGTGGCACTGGTGTGTATTGAGAGAGATCTGAGAGACACGGTCCAGGCAGTGACACTGGAGTGTATTGAGAGAGATCTGAGAGACACGGTCCAGGCAGTGGCACTGGAGTGTATTGAGAGAGATCTGAGAGACACGGTCCAGGCAGTGACACTGGAGTGTATTGAGAGAGATCTGAGAGACACGGTCCAGGCAGTGACACTGGAGTGTATTGAGAGAGATCTGAGAGACACGGTCCAGGCAGTGACACTGGAGTGTATTGAGAGAGATCTGAGAGACACGGTCCAGGCAGTGACACTGGAGTGTATTGAGAGAGATCTGAGAGACACGGTCCAGGCAGTGACACTGGAGTGTATTGAGAGAGATCTGAGAGACACGGTCCAGGCAGTGGCACTGGTGTGTATTGAGAGAGATCTGAGAGACACGGTCCAGGCAGTGGCACTGGTGTGTATTGAGAGAGATCTGAGAGACACGGTCCAGGCAGTGACACTGGTGTGTATTGAGAGAGATCTGAGAGACACGGTCCAGGCAGTGACACTGGAGTGTATTGAGAGAGATCTGAGAGACACGGTCCAGGCAGTGGCACTGGAGTGTATTGAGAGAGATCTGAGAGACACGGTCCAGGCAGTGACACTGGAGTGTATTGAGAGAGATCTGAGAGACACGGTCCAGGCAGTGACACTGGAGTGTATTGAGAGAGATCTGAGAGACACGGTCCAGGCAGTGACACTGGAGTGTATTGAGAGAGATCTGAGAGACACGGTCCAGGCAGTGACACTGGAGTGTATTGAGAGAGATCTGAGAGACACGGTCCAGGCAGTGGCACTGGTGTGTATTGAGAGAGATCTGAGAGACACGGTCCAGGCAGTGACACTGGTGTGTATTGAGAGAGATCTGAGAGACACGGTCCAGGCAGTGGCACTGGTGTGTATTGAGAGAGATCTGAGAGACACGGTCCAGGCAGTGACACTGGTGTGTATTGAGAGAGATCTGAGAGACACGGTCCAGGCAGTGACACTGGAGTGTATTGAGAGAGATCTGAGAGACACGGTCCAGGCAGTGGCACTGGAGTGTATTGAGAGAGATCTGAGAGACACGGTCCAGGCAGTGACACTGGAGTGTATTGAGAGAGATCTGAGAGACACGGTCCAGGCAGTGACACTGGAGTGTATTGAGAGAGATCTGAGAGACACGGTCCAGGCAGTGACACTGGAGTGTATTGAGAGAGATCTGAGAGACACGGTCCAGGCAGTGACACTGGAGTGTATTGAGAGAGATCTGAGAGACACGGTCCAGGCAGTGACACTGGTGTGTATTGAGAGAGATCTGAGAGACACGGTCCAGGCAGTGACACTGGAGTGTATTGAGAGAGATCTGAGAGACACGGTCCAGGCAGTGACACTGGAGTGTATTGAGAGAGATCTGAGAGACACGGTCCAGGCAGTGACACTGGAGTGTATTGAGAGAGATCTGAGAGACACGGTCCAGGCAGTGACACTGGAGTGTATTGAGAGAGATCTGAGAGACACGGTCCAGGCAGTGACACTGGAGTGTATTGAGAGAGATCTGAGAGACACGGTCCAGGCAGTGACACTGGAGTGTATTGAGAGAGATCTGAGAGACACGGTCCAGGCAGTGACACTGGAGTGTATTGAGAGAGATCTGAGAGACACGGTCCAGGCAGTGACACTGGAGTGTATTGAGAGAGATCTGAGAGACACGGTCCAGGCAGTGGCACTGGTGTGTATTGAGAGAGATCTGAGAGACACGGTCCAGGCAGTGACACTGGTGTGTATTGAGAGAGATCTGAGAGACACGGTCCAGGCAGTGGCACTGGAGTGTATTGAGAGAGATCTGAGAGACACGGTCCAGGCAGTGGCACTGGAGTGTATTGAGAGAGATCTGAGAGACACGGTCCAGGCAGTGACACTGGAGTGTATTGAGAGAGATCTGAGAGACACGGTCCAGGCAGTGACACTGGAGTGTATTGAGAGAGATCTGAGAGACACGGTCCAGGCAGTGACACTGGAGTGTCACTGAATTATTGTAATTCCTTGTTTGTTGGTATACCATCACTAAACTTCAGAAGGCCTCAGCTTGTTCAGAACGCAGCTGCCAGACTGCTGTCTCATACTCGTCCTTCTCAACACATTACTGCAGTGCCGGGGTCCTTACAGCGTTACCAGTGAGATACCCAATTCATTTTGAAGTTGCTATAATAACAAGGTTCTTCGTGGATGAGGGTCATCTTCTCTCCAAGAACTACTAACTCTGTCCTGTTTGTTCCTTGAGATCAGAAAATGCAGAACTCTTAGAGGTTTTTGCTGTTGTGCTCCTCGTTTGGGAACTCTATTCCGGTTGACATCAGGCAGCTTGAAACACTGGATTCTTTTACGCCTTGACTGAAAACCTGTTTTGAATGTGCTTGCATGTAGCTGGTTGTAGCGGGAGTGTACTGTACTCATGAGCTCTCCTGTTTTGAATGTGCTTGCATGTAGCTGGTTGTAGCGGGAGTGTACTGTACTCATGAGCTCTCCTGTTTTGAATGTGTTTGCATGTAGCTGGTTGTAGCGGGAGTGTACTGTACTCATGAGCTGTCCTGTTTTGAATGTGTTTGCATGTAGCTGGTTGTAGCGGGAGTGTACTGTACTCATGAGCTCTCCTGTTTTGAATGTGCTTGCATGTAGCTGGTTGTAGCGGGAGTGTACTGTACTCATGAGCTCTCCTGTTTTGAATGTGCTTGCATGTAGCTGGTTGTAGCGGGAGTGTACTGTACTCATGAGCTCTCCTGTTTTGAATGTGCTTGCATGTAGCTGGTTGTAGCGGGAGTGTACTGTACTCATGAGCTGTCCTGTTTTGAATGTGTTTGCATGTAGCTGGTTGTAGCGGGAGTGTACTGTACTCATGAGCTGTCCTGTTTTGAATGTGCTTGCATGTAGCTGGTTGTAGCGGGAGTGTACTGTACTCATGAGCTCTCCTGTTTTGAATGTGCTTGCATGTAGCTGGTTGTAGCGGGAGTGTACTGTACTCATGAGCTCTCCTGTTTTGAATGTGCTTGCATGTAGCTGGTTGTAGCGGGAGTGTACTGTACTCATGAGCTCTCCTGTTTTGAATGTGCTTGCATGTAGCTGGTTGTAGCGGGAGTGTACTGTACTCATGAGCTCTCCTGTTTTGAATGTGCTTGCATGTAGCTGGTTGTAGCGGGAGTGTACTGTACTCATGAGCTCTCCTGTTTTGAATGTGCTTGCATGTAGCTGGTTGTAGCGGGAGTGTACTGTACTCATGAGCTCTCCTGTTTTGAATGTGCTTGCATGTAGCTGGTTGTAGCGGGAGTGTACTGTACTCATGAGCTCTCCTGTTTTGAATGTGCTTGCATGTAGCTGGTTGTAGCGGGAGTGTACTGTACTCATGAGCTCTCCTGTTTTGAATGTGCTTGCATGTAGCTGGTTGTAGCGGGAGTGTACTGTACTCATGAGCTCTCCTGTTTTGAATGTGCTTGCATGTAGCTGGTTGTAGCGGGAGTGTACTGTACTCATGAGCTCTCCTGTTTTGAATGTGCTTGCATGTAGCTGGTTGTAGCGGGAGTGTACTGTACTCATGAGCTCTCCTGTTTTGAATGTGCTTGCATGTAGCTGGTTGTAGCGGGAGTGTACTGTACTCATGAGCTCTCCTGTTTTGAATGTGCTTGCATGTAGCTGGTTGTAGCCTCATGTGAACTGTACTCATGAGCTCTCCTGTTTTGAATGTGCTTGTGTAGCGCTGTGGGCTGCCATGGCATGAAGAGTGCTTAAATGAATTAGAATTATATTGTATACTGTAGTATGACCTAAACCAGTTTTGCGCTTGTTCACATTCACATTGAAGTGAAGGCATTGCACAGTACATATACTGTAATGTACTGTACATCTCTCCACAGTCCTGCAGAAATGTCAAATGAAACTCCTTCATTAGGGATTTTGTTTTTGGTACATTTCTCGGCATTTCCTTTTTCTTTCAGTGCCTCGCACTTTGTAAAGAGCGCTTGCGTTTGAATGAATTATGAAGGGTTATTGTTCCATATCTGCAGGCGTGCTTGAAGCACTGCAGCCTATGATAATGTAACCCTTGGTAGAGCCGGGATCAGAGTGACACTCCTGTCATATTTGCAGTTCGAGCCTCAAGCATACTCGGTGTGTGTTTAATATTAGCCACCTACAGTACTTGTAACCTATGAGCTGCTGGGCCCAATCAAACTCATAGTAAAATATCTGCTCAAAGTGCTTCAGTGTGCAAATTGAGTCTTCAGTTCCTTCCAAAAAACCAGTTGAGTAGCACAGGGTAAGAGAGTGTTTAGTGACTGTGTGAGTAATCTAGACGTCTCAATGACGTTTTGTAAGGAGATGATATTCCAATAACTTAGAAAAGAAAAGGAGCTGGCAAATACAGTACAGCAGCTTTTGAATGACAGACCGCCTGCTTTACAAGCAGGATGTACCTGGTGTGTTAAAAGATGGTTTGAAGAGATTTCTAGAACTGATTTCACTGTGGATGTGAAAAAATAGGAAAAAAAGAAAGCCTCTTATTGAGATCAATAAAACTTGTATTTTCAGACTGCAAACAGGCTGTTATATTTCAATATATGGAATTGGTAAATATTCACCAAATGGAGTATGCTGTATGCCCATTTTCCAAAGTTACTGTAAGCTATTTTTGGCAAAGCACCGCAACATATTTAGCTGTTTAGGTCAGAAATGGACCCAGTGAAAGAGTCAATTGTAGATACCAGCATAATGAAGTCCTTGGTTTAAAATAGGCCTGCAGACCAGATTGTGTTTGACACCGTTCCAGAACTAGTGCTTTACGACAGCTGTGTGTTTGAACCCTAATGGAAAGCCCCCATATACAGTAATACAGTGGACAGGCTTGTTACTGTATGGGCAGAATGCATCAGCTGGTCAAGTGAAAAGGATTCGCACAGGAAAATTATGATGAATGCTTTTTTTCGGCTTTGCATAGTAAGAAATTAGGTCACTTTGAGGGGGGAAGGGGAAGAAAGCGTGCAACTGTAGTGTTGGCTTTAGGGTTCATGTTGAATGTGGAGAGGGGTGTTGCTTTTGGGTTCATGTTTGAATGTGGAGAGGGGTGTTGCTTTTGGGTTCATGTTTGAATGTGGAGAGGGGCATTGCTTTTGGGTTCGTGTTTGAATGTGGAGAGGGGCGTTGCTTTTGGGTTCGTGTTTGAATGTGAAGTGGCGTGTTGGCTCGGCTATACTCGTGCCTGAAGTTCTTCCACGATGAGGGGCTCTTTATTTATTTTGCTGGAGGGGCTCAACTGCTTTAATTGACCAAACAAAAGGTTTCCACTGCTTTGGTGCACAATAGACAGTAGTTTGTACGTCAAGTATTTTCCTTTTCTTTTTTGTATTCATGTTGCAATTAAATATCCCAGGAGACTGTCCCTCTGTTTAAACCTGTGTTTGAAAGTTGTGAGAATGCGTCCGAGAGGACACAAAGTAATTGCATAGTGGCCTATTTATTTTCAGAGCTATGTTCTCTTCCAGCTTACTGAAGCAGCAAGTTTCTGCCTTAATGAGAAGAGGGTAGATTTACATACTCTGTTCCAGGTGTCTGGCAGGCATGTCCTCCGATATTTCAGTCTTGTTTATAAGTCATGCTGTCTTTGACATTTCTTCATTATGTTTCATAGTTTACTGGGCTGAGGTTTAGGGGACAGTTGAATAACACTGTCGGCTCGGATTCATTTTTCAGGTGGCTGCTGCTCTAAGGAGTGCTGCTATTCAGTTCTTTGATCATGATGACACGCCAAACTGCACTCAATGAAAACTTCTGAAAGGAATCCAAAAGCTTCTGAGATCCGCAATACAGTACTTCTCTTGTATTTGGTATTGTTTCAATCACAGCTCGCTAATGAGGACTGGATGGCTGGTAGGAGCTGTGATGGCCTGCGTCTGTCCCTGGAATCCAGCTTCTGGTATTCAGGAATGACCAGCGGAGAGCGAGCAGGACCTCTCAGCTCGGTGTGAGGGATATTTTCTTCCCCTTTGTTCTAGTGCTTGTACAGTAGCTCTTAGCTGTTCTGTTGATGGTGGCATGAACGCTCATTAAAAGGGAGGTATTTAAAGTGCCTGGAGACTGCAGCACTCTTCTCTCTTTACAGGAGGTGCTTTTAAACCGCTTCCCTCCCACGGAGCTCTGCCCCTGTGCCTCCCCTGTGAGGCAGAGACTCTGCCTGGGCACACGTGCCCCTGCAGCTCCATGATTGTAATAGTTAAGAACAGAACACGGACCATAATGCTGAGACCTAAACCAAAAGCTAAATCCAACAGACTCACTTTTGGCTAATGCAGTGATGAAGGCATTAGCTGAAAAGTTTGATTTTGTTTCTATGAGGTTGCAGTGCTTGAATCAGAGAGAGTATTTGTAGAGATCTTGCTGTACGACCCAGTACTGCCTTATATGAATCTTCACTTTATATGGAGCTGTGTTTTTCTCAGTATGCTTCTAGAATATAAGAACTCCCATTGGAGAGCAGTTTGATCAATTCCTGGTTTTGCTATGAATTTAATAAGACACACCTGAGCTTGTTACCTGTACACTGTGGCTAATCAAGCTTGTAGTAAAACCTGGAATGGGTGAAACTGCTATGCAATAGGTGTCTTATTTCCATCCCTGTATTTGTTTGAAGGGAAAGTAAAAACATGAAACTTGTGGTATAATAAAAAGTTCTACTGTAACAAGCCATACCTAATAATGACATAACCCCACATACTGCACTGAAATCTAACAAGCCATACCTAATAATGACATAACCACACATGCACTGCACTGCAGGGCTGCCAGGAAGCCGTGGATTTCACAGGATATGCAGCGGTTCTGGATTGCAGGGAGACTGTATTGGTTTAACTCCAGAGTAGATGTACAGCATGGAGGCTGTTAACACAGCACAGTATTTGCAATATTCTCGGCTTCTGATATTTTTTGCCAAGGTTACATTTTGTTGTTAACGTTTCAGTCCCAAACAATGATCATGGATTTTTCGTATCCAGCAGCTGTTTTGACCCAGTTTTTTTGAAGCTGCAAACCAAGATTGTTTAATTATAAATTGAGCATGCTGTGAGCTGGCTGATCTGTTTCTGCAGTTTGCAGCCTGGTTTTCTGTGAAACCCCTTGAATAGTTCTCACTGGGGAGCCTGCTGTGAAGTCGCAGGAGCTCAGCACATACAAGCTTTAACCCTACAGCCTGTATCCCAGTATCTTCATTGTAAATGAACCTGTTCAACTCCTGCAAGGAGGCCTTGGCAGTAAAACGTTGAACCTTAGCATTGTACTTCCAGTAATGGTACAACTAGATATAGTCATAGACCGATAATAAAGCCACTAACATAAGAACATAATAAGATAAGAAAGTTTACAAATGAGAGGAAGCCATTCGGCCCATCTTGCTCGTTTGGTTGTTAGTAGCTTATTGATCCCAGAATCTCATCAAGCAGCTTCTTGAAGGATCCCAGGGTGTCAGCTTCAACAACATTATTGGGGAGTTGATTCCAGACCCTCACAATTCTCTGTGTAAAAAAGTGTCTCCTATTTTCTGTTTTGAATGCCCCTTTGTCTAATCTCCATTTGTGACCCCTGGTCCTTGTTTCTTTTTTCAGGTCGAAAAAGTCCCTTGGGTTGACATTGTCAATACCTTTTAGAATTCTGAATGCTTGAATTAGGTCGCCACGTAGTCTTCTTTGTTCAAGACTGAACAGATTCAGTTATTTTAGCCTGTCTTCATATGACATGCCTTTTAAACCTGGAATAATTCTGGTCGCTCTTCTTTGCACTCTTTCTAGAGCAGCAATATCTTTTTTATAGCAAGGTGACCAGAACTGCACACAATATTCAAGATGAGGTCTTACTAGTGCATTGAACAGTTTTAACATTACTTCCCTTGATTTAAATTCAACACTTTTCACAATGTATCTGAGCATCTTGTTAGCCTTTTTTATAGCTTCCCCACATTGTCTAGATGAAGACATTTCTGAGTCAACAAAAACTCCTAGGTCTTTTTCATAGATTCCTTCTCCAATTTCAGTATCTCCCATATGATATTTATAATGTACATTTTTATTTCCTGCGTGCAGTGCCTTACACTTTTCTCTATTAAATGTCATTTGCCATGTGTCTGCCCAGTTCTGAATCTTGTCTAGATCATTTTGAATGACCTTTGCTGCTGCAACAGTGTTTGCCACTCCTCCTACTTTTGTGTCGTCTGCAAATTTAACAAGTTTGCTTACTATACCAGAATCTAAATCATTAATGTAGATTAGGAATAGCAGAGGACCTAATACTGATCCCTGTGGTACACCGCTGGTTACCACACTCCATTCTGAGGTTTTTCCTCTAATCAGTACTTTCTGTTTTCTAGATGTTAACCACTCCCTAATCCATGTACATGTGTTTCCTTGAATTCCAACTGTGTTCAGTTTGAGAATTAATCTTTTTTGTGCAGGACTTTGTCAAAAGCTTTCTGGAAAGTTAAACGAGGCAGTCTTCCCAGCGACAGCGAGTGGAAGCGACAGCGTGGGAGAAGTACAGGCGTGGAAAAGTGCAGAGCAGTTTAGAAGCAGTAAGGAGAAATTGCATCTTTAATTGCTTTAATCAGAAAACACAGGACATTGGGGAAACACAGCAGCTCAAAGTCAAACAGCCGCGTGTGTTTTTCTGATAACAAGCTGAAACTCTGAGCAGCTGATTCAGGCTAACATTGCTACCATCTGTGTGAGTAGCCCTTAATTCAACCATGCTCTTGCTTCCACAATCTCTGAAACGATGCTCGAGAGACGACCTGCCTCTGCCCCTCTATTTGGTTATAATAATAACCTTCATCATGTAAATAGGACACCAAAACCAGTTATTAATACCTTGTCATAAATCAGAAGAATAAAACACTTCTGTTTTCAGTTTACTGTGCAAGGATTAGTAAACAAGGGTCACAAAACTGACAAACAGGGCAGTGGTTTGAAATAATGTAAAAATCTAAAGCCTGTGGGCTGTATTCACAAAGCATTACCACTGTCACACATGGGCACCAAACTGCAAAATAACAAACTACAGCAAGGGGCATGTACTGTAGGAACTCCTAAATGACCTTCTTTGGTTATTTCTTAAAGGTTTTTAACTTTACTGTTTTGTTTTCTTCTCGCAGTTAGCTGTGCGGTGCTGAACTGGCTGGTATTAACCTGGCAGTCTACAGCAGCACGCCCTTCTTCAGCTGCAGAATCCTGCTTCTGCTGCACCTATCTGCACTGCATTCTGTATAAACTGACTAGACTGCGTCATGTGTACTGCTTGAAAAATGTTGCCATGCTACAGCACAGAGGCAAACTCTTATCTGAAACACTATGTCACAGGGCACAATGCATGCTGTGTGCTGTGTTCACGTGGCCATGGCGTGTACCCTGGAGCTGCTATTGAATTTCACCCTGTCTGCTTCTGTATTTTGGGAGTCTGACAGTCGAAACAAAGCCTTGTATACTTTAATTGGATTGTTCTGGGGTGGGGTGATACAGTAGCTTCTACATTTCAAATGATGCATTCTCCACTACTGGAAATTATTATTATTTTTTTTAATTTTGGTCATCTAGGTAGAAGCCTTTGATGGTGGGCAATAAGGCAACAATCAATGACAGATCTGCCCCGATTTCTGTTATGCAAGGGTGTCTGTCAACACCGTGGCATCCTGTTTTACCGTTCGAACGCACACAAAGTGCTGTTTCTTTAATATGCAATGGCTGTTTCCTTCTAGTTTGGATAATTACTGCGTGCGTGTGTGCATGTGCGGGATCCTGCATTGCAGTTAGACAAACATGAATGGCTGCTAAATAAACAGGCGGGGAGCTTAAAAAAAAAAAACCTGTGTAGATGGTAAAGTGCCCTCCAGAGGCTTGCTGTGCTTTCTGTTCATATCTCTCGGCTCTTTCTTTGTTAAAAGGTCAGCAAGGGTTTGGTTAGAGAGGTCCAGTGTGAAGTGATTTTAAAATGGTCAGATGCTTTGAGGTGAACAGCGGGGCTGCACAGAAACGAGGAGCTTCTCCAGAGAATAAAGAAGGAACAGCACTTGCTGTACCAGACCCTTTCTAGCATCAGTGTCCACTTTTGAAGTTTCTAGCAGGTTTTGGGTCGTAACGAGAGCTGGTATTTTCCTTCTTTTTGTTTCAGTTTTCTTTAGCACAGCCAGTCCAGTGACCAGCTACAGTACTGCAGTGTTTTGTCTCGAGAGACTTGCATTGGTCAGTAAAGGTGTAGCCATAAGGAATGAAAGACAGTCCTATCAATCCCATCACTTGTATTTTAGGGAATGTTTTTAAATATTTCAGTTTTTAGCTGCAGCAAACTTTCCACATGGCCAGTCCAGTGTTGTTGTTGGTCGGATCCCTGCAGTTTGCAAAGAGCAAGTTTCACACCTGTAAGAAGATTGAAACAGAACAGGCTTAAGAATATGGTCTGCTGTGTGTGCTTCAGGATGGGAACGTTACTGACATTTCAGCCAGGGGCTGTGTTATTATACAGCCTTGTCCAATTCAGGGGAGTACGTCAGAAAATAAACTTTGAGTTTTAGCAAGGCAGCATTTTTATAGCCACTCTTGTACTCTGCCATCGAGGGTCCATATCGTCTTCACCAGGTGGTACATTACCGCCAACAGCATCACACAGGAACTGAAGTGAGATGTGAGGTTTCACAGAACAGCCTGAAACTTGGTGGGAGAGACTCAGATGGAACCAGGCACCTGATCTCTAGTTTCAAACTGGCTCAAATCCATTGCCACTGCTATTACAGTTTAAAACTTCAGAATTACAAAATGCTGCAGAAAGAACCATTATACACAGAGGTGGTGTATTTAACACTAATACTGTAAGAACATAAGAACATAAGAAAGTTTACAAACGAGAGGAGGCCATTCGGTCCGTCTTGCTCGTTTGGTTGTTAGTAGCTTATTGATCCCAGAATCTCATCAAGCAGCTTCTTGAAGGATCCCAGGGTGTCAGCTTCAACATTATTACTGGGGAGTTGATTCCAGACCCTCACAACTCTCTCTGTAAAAACGTGCCTCCTATTTTCTGTAGCCTCTACAGTACATCAGGGATGGCAGTAAGACTCCTATTGCATAGCAGTGTCACCCATTCCAGATTTTAATACAAGCTTGATTAGCCCAGATGTGTCTTATTAAACTCTTAGCAAAACCAGGATTGGATCAAACTGCTGTGCAATGGGAGCCTTGTTTCCACCCCTGTGCATCCTTGTTTTTGCAGCACATGCTCACCATGTGATCGGCTGTATTTCAGTTAATTTGGCAGTTTGGGTGTGTTGGTGTACATGCTGAACACACTGTTTCTTTGAACTGCAATGACATATTGCTGTCGTCATTCAAACACACCTGATACAGGTGCATTTCAAGTGTGTTTTTAAAGTTGCAAGGGTAAGGTTGGGAACAATAAACAAACAACTCCCACCTGGAATATCCAAAAGAAAAGCACAATTTTCCAAATAATGTACCAGTACATCTTGTGTCTTACAGCGAGAATGACCTGGTCTGCTATATGATAAAATGCAGAAAGTTAGACTGCAGTAAACAGGCATTAGTGAATGAATTACATACAGTTATACATTGAACAAGAGTGTGGGACACGGTAGCTTTAATTCAAAGAGACAAAATAGGGTTTAATACACAACCAGAGAACTGCAGTACATGTCTGCTTCACACAGTTGTGCAGATTTAGCACGGCAAGATGGAAAACAGCACAAAAGCACAGTAAACAGTGGGCAGAGTCAGCAGACGAGTCATTTCCAGATTGCGAAGAGCATGCTGCTAGAAAGATGTCAAGATGAAGGGTCCCTGTCTCTGCTTTGTTGAAAAGGAAATGTAATGCAGATGAGCAGTGCTGCCTGTTCCAGTAGTGGAAGTGACGGGGCGTGCATTGAAGAAAGCGAGGAGGAAGGCTTGGAGCTGTGCAAACAGATCCTGCAAGGCTGGGGGGAGCTGGGGAGACTGCTGCACGCAGGCTAACTTGTGGTGATCTGGCAGACAACCAAGTCTGGAAGATCTGTGTGTTTTAATGGAGTCATTGATTACAAGTACAGAAAATGGCAACCGAGTTCCCAGAAAATGTGTGCAGGGTCCTTGTGGGTCCGGACTGCAGCTTTGTTGTATTGATTCTTGTGGGTCCGGACTGCAGCTTTGTTTTATTGATTCTTGTGGGTCCGGACTGCAGCTTTGTTGTATTGATCCTTGTGGGTCCGGACTGCAGCTTTGTTGTATTGATCCTTGTGGGTCCGGACTGCAGCTTTGTTGTATTGATCCTTGTGGGTCCGGACTGCAGCTTTGTTGTATTGATCCTTGTGGGTCCGGACTGCAGCTTTGTTTTATTGATTCTTGTGGGTCCGGACTGCAGCTTCGTTGTATTGATTCTTGTGGGTCCGGACTGCAGCTTTGTTTTATTGATTCTTGTGGGTCCGGACTGCAGCTTTGTTGTATTGATCCTTGTGGGTCCGGACTGCAGCTTTGTTGTATTGATCCTTGTGGGTCCGGACTGCAGCTTTGTTGTATTGATCCTTGTGGGTCCGGACTGCAGCTTTGTTTTATTGATTCTTGTGGGTCCGGACTGCATCTTTGTTGTATTGATTCTTGTGGGTCCGGACTGCAGCTTTGTTGTATTGATCCTTGTGGGTCCGGACTGCAGCTTTGTTTTTTTGCAGGGTCCTTGTAGGTCCAGACTGCAGCTTTGGCAAGCCTCTATTTTAGGTGTAATGGGTCTTTACTGATAAACTTTGTTTTATCATCATAAAGTTTGTTATACTTTCTTTTTTATACTTTTATTTATGTGGCTAGATTGTATTTCTTGTACAGAAGACTATTTTTTCCCTATCTGGCAGCATAATGTACTGCATATGAAAGATTCTGGCTTGTCAGGCTGGATTAAAAAAATAATAATATAGAGGGGTGGCTAAGCGTTCTATCACGTGTTCCAGAAATTGACATAGTTGCACAATAACTTGTACAGGAAAGTATCAAGTACATTGGATTTAACACAGGACTGATGTAAAACACTAGGTGGCACTGCTGCAACAGTGTAGGTAATTCAGTCCAGTATTTTTTTATTCAATAAACAATAGTAAAACTGTTCCAAAAATTACACCACAGCCCAAACTAGTGCTCCGGTGATGCAAATGTGTTGGCATGGTGTTAGCAGGGCTTCTCTCACTACATGTTTATTGAATAGCCACACAACCCCAAGACAAGGGAAGCTAGCTTTGAAGCAGCGGCACATTGATAGAGACAGAAAGGGATCCACTAACCACTTATGGTGGGTAAATCACTGTCAGTTATCTGTCTAGTCTTTGTCATTTTGTACAGTTCAGTGTATGTATTTGTTATAAATTCACATTTCTTTGAATGCAAGCTCAGAATATTATGATTTTTACTGGTTTTTGTACAAAAATACAGTACCCATAATCCTTTGCAACATTAACGTGAATACATGCTTCTGCTGGAGAGGTGATCTTGGATGAATCAAAACACAACTGTGTTGCATATGAAACAAGTGCTGTATTATCAGTGTAGATTTTCTGTATTTATTTCCATTTTAACATGTATTTTAATATAGTGTAGCTTTGAAAGTAATCTTAAAATCCATTGATTTTGTTGTAAGATTTGTAAGGTTTAAAAAAAACATTTACTCACTTAAGCTGTAAAATGAGAACTGTTGATGTTAATTAGATGTTGTTTTACTGCAGAATTAGAACACATTTGTTTTCAGTGCTAAAAGCTTCTGTAATTCGGTAGTTTTTCAGTGTATTTATTGAGTTTCTTCTGTTTTCCAGGTGGCTTTGCTGGGTATGGACATTTTATCTGCCTTAATCGTGCGATTACAAGAGCGCTTTAGACCCCAGATCAGCACAGGTAAGAGCCACACGTCTTCACTGAATGCATGTGATCTATAGAGCCCAGATCAGCACAGGTAAGAGCCACACGTCTTCACTGAATGCATGTGATCTTCAGACCCCAGATCAGCACAGGTAAGAGCCACACGTCTTCACTGAATGCATGTGATCTTTAGACCCCAGATCAGCACAGGTAAGAGCCACACATCTTCACTGAATGCATGTGATCTATAGACCCTAGATCAGCACAGGTAAGAGCCACACGTCTTCACTGAATGCATGTGATCTTCAGACCCCAGATCAGCACAGGTAAGAGCCACACGTCTTCACTGAATGCATGTGATCTTCAGACCCTAGATCAGCACAGGTAAGAGCCACACATCTTCACTGAATGCATGTGATCTGTAGACCCTAGATCAGCACAGGTAAGAGCCACACGTCTTCACTGAATGCATGTGATCTATAGACCCTAGATCAGTACAGGTAAGAGCCACACGTCTTCACTGAATGCATGTGATCTTTAGAACCTAGATCAACACAGGTAAGAGCCACACGTCTTCACTGAATGCACATACATGATATTAATGTACAGTGTTCACGCAATCCATTTATTTTTAAATGCACTGCTACCTTTAACTTGCAGTATGATCAGCCACTGCTGTATAACCCTGATCACCTTTAACATGAGCTGCTTTACACACGCCCCTTCTCGTCACAAAGCTTCGTTCTTCATGTAGCTGTCAGAGTGCTGTTAGAGAACACGCCTTCTAATGGGGATTGCTGTTGTTGTTTTAATGTCTTGCAGTCCTGCCAAGTTTAATTGACAGGCTAGGCGACGCTAAGGATCAAGTTCGAGACCAGGATCAAACTCTGCTGCTAAAGATCATGGAGCAAGCTGCTAACCCACAGGCAAGTGCCGTACAGTGCTGTGCAGTGCAAGCAGTGATGATTCCAGACTGCATTAGTATTGCACTTCCTAGTGCCACACCCTCAGTCGTTCTGACACTGTGACCATGTGTTGCTACAGGCAGCCAGCACTATCCTGCCATGTCCCCTTTCAATAACCCAGGTGTGATGCTGCACTGGCTTAGTTAGCTGTTCTGTTACTGTGTGTGTCTGTATCACACACACGCACACACACACACACACACACACACACACACACACACACACACGCAGTTATACTCAGCACAGCATGTGCAAGTCAATGAATAAGTAGCATTCAGAGTTTATTTTTCATTAAACGATTAAACAATTTAACTGTAGGAAAAAATAAACAGGAGATTAATTTATAACTGAAATCATTTGCTTAACTGAGCATGTTTTGCCATTTTCTGCTCCCTTACATTCAGGAATGACAAACTTGTGCCTATGCTACCTATATTTATAGTAATCATGGACCCTCACCTGTTAACAATAATTGGTGACAAAAGGTTAATTAGGTAACATGCTAGTTAACTCAGAGACATCTAACAAAGATAGAAGATGTACGTTTTCATTTAAAAGTTAAATTTTTGAATGCAATTCACTTATGATTATCAGCTTATATAAATACATGTATCATGTAATATTGAAATATTAAGTGTTTATAGACAAGTTTATACAGTTAAAAGCATAGATAATCATGAAAAACCTGGTTTCAAGCAGGTGTACTCAAACATTTGACTGGTACTGTGTGTGTATATATATATATATATATATATATATATATATAATAATAAATATATAAAAATAAATAGATCATTTTGGAGAGAGAGATGCAGTGTCTCGAAGCTGGTTGAATGAGCTACATGAAAGGGAATGGTGTGTAAAGTCCCTGCTGTCTCTTTACTGCGATGTGCATTTTGTTTTCACTGTGCCTGCAGTATGTTTGGGACCGAATGCTGGGAGGGTTCAAACACAAGAACAACAGGACCAGAGAGGGAGTCTGCCTCTGTCTTATTGCAACTTTAAAAATGTAAGTAGAGTCCCGTCCCAGTGCAGACTGGTCTAGGCATTCTTTTACAGGGATGCAGAATAGCTTGTACTGTCAACCATGGGAAAGTCAGCGCTGTCCAGTATTACACTGAGCCCTGCTCTCTGTCCAGTGTTACACTGAGCCCTGCTCTCTGTCCAGTGTTACACTGAGCCCTGCTCTCTGTCCAGTATTACACTGAGCCCTGCTCTCTGTCCAGTATTACACTGAGCCCTGCTCTCTGTCCAGTATTACACTGAGCCCTGCTCTCTGTCCAGTATTACACTGAGCCCTGCTCTCTGTCCAGTATTACACTGAGCCCTGCTCTCTGTCCAGTATTACACTGAGCCCTGCTCTCTGTCCAGTATTACACTGAGCCCTGCTCTCTGTCCAGTATTACACTGAGCCCTGCTCTCTGTCCAGTATTACACTGAGCCCTGCTCTCTGTCCAGTATTACACTGAGCCCTGCTCTCTGTCCAGTATTACACTGAGCCCTGCTCTCTGTCCAGTATTACACTGAGCCCTGCTCTCTGTCCAGTATTACACTGAGCCCTGCTCTCTGTCCAGTATTACACTGAGCCTCTCTGTCCAGTATTACACTGAGCCCTGCTCTCTGTCCAGTATTACACTGAGCCTCACTCTCTATGCAGTATTACAGTGAGCCCTGCTGTCCAGTATTACACTGAGCCCTGCTCTCTGTCCAGTATTACACTGAGCCCTGCTCTCTGTCCAGTATTACACTGAGCCCTGCTCTCTGTCCAGTATTACACTGAGCCCCTGCTCTCTGTGCAGTATTACACTGAGCCCTGCTGTCCAGTATTACACTGAGCCCCGCTCTGTCCAGTATTACACTGAGCCCTGCTCTCTGTCCAGTATTACACTGAGCCCCTCTCTGTCCAGTATTACACTGAGCCCCACTCTCTGTCCAGTATTACACTGAGCTGTCCTGCTCTCTGTCCAGTATTACACTGAGCCCTGCTCTCTGTCCAGTATTACACTGAGCCCTGCTCTCTGTCCAGTATTACACTGAGCCCCGCTCTCTGTCCAGTATTACACTGAGCCCTGCTCTCTGTCCAGTATTACACTGAGCCCTGCTCTCTGTCCAGTATTACACTGAGCCCTGCTGCTCTCTGTCCAGTATTACACACTGCTGTCCAGTATTACACTGCGCCCTCTGTCCAGTATTACACTGCTGCCCTGCTGTCCAGTATTACACTGCGCCCCCTCTCTGTCCAGTATTACACTGCGCCCTGCTGTCCAGTATTACACTGCGCCCTGCTGTCCAGTATTACACTGAGCCCCTGTCCAGTATTACACTGAGCCCTCTGTCCAGTATTACACTGAGCCCTGCTCTCTGCCCTGCCCCGCTCTCTGTCCAGTATTACACTGAGCCCTCTCTGTCCAGTATTACACTGAGCCCCGCTGCTGTCCAGTATTACACTGAGCCCTGCTCTCTGTCCAGTATTACACTGAGCCCTGCTGTCCAGTATTACACTGAGCCCTGCTCTCTGTCCAGTATTACACTGAGCCCTGCTCTCTGTCCAGTATTACACTGAGCCCCGTATTACACTCTCTGTCCAGTATTACACTGAGCCCCTGTCCAGCTCTCTGTCCAGTATTACACTGAGCCCCTCTCTGTCCAGTATTACACTGAGCCCTGCTCTCTGTCCAGTATTACACTGAGCCCCGCTCTGTCCAGTATTACACTGAGCCCTGCTCTCTGTCCAGTATTACACTGAGCCCCGCTCTCTGTCCAGTATTACACTGAGCCCTGCTCTCTGTCCAGTATTACACTGAGCCCTGCTCTCTGTCCAGTATTACACTGAGCCCTGCTCTCTGTCCAGTATTACACTGAGCCCTGCTGTCCAGTATTACACTGAGCCCTGCTCTCTGTCCAGTATTACACTGCGCCCTGCTGTCCAGTATTACACTGAGTATTACACCGCCCTGCTGTCCAGTATTACACTGCGCCCTGCTGTCCAGTATTACACTGAGCCCTGCTGTCCAGTATTACACTGCGCCCTGCTCTCTGTCCAGTATTACACTGAGCCCTGCTCTCTGTCCAGTATTACACTGAGCCCTGCTCTCTGTCCAGTATTACACTGAGCCCTGCTCTCTGTCCAGTATTACACTGCGCCCCTGTCCAGTATTACACTCTCTGTCCAGTATTACACTGAGCCCTGCTGTCCAGTATTACACTGCGCCCCGCTCTCTGTCCAGTATTACACTGCGCCCTGCTCTCTGTCCAGTATTACACTGCGCCCTGCTGTCCAGTATTACACTGCGCCCTGCTGTCCAGTATTACACTGCGCCCTGCTGTCCAGTATTACACTGAGCCCTGCTCTCTGTCCAGTATTACACTGAGCCCTGCTCTCTGTCCAGTATTACACTGAGCCCTGCTCTCTGTCCAGTATTACACTGAGCCCTGCTCTCTGTCCAGTATTACACTGAGCCCTGCTCTCTGTCCAGTATTACACCGAGCCCTGCTCTCTGTCCAGTATTACACTGAGCCCCGCTCTCTGTCCAGTATTACACCGAGCCCTGCTCTCTGTCCAGTATTACACTGAGCCCTGCTCTCTGTCCAGTGTTACACTGTGAGCTTCAGTGCCGCTGATATTCTGCAGAATCTACTCAAGCTGTTTTTTTTATTTTGTTTTACAGATATGGAGCTCAAGGTTTAACACTAAGCAAAATTGTACCACACATATGTAATTTATTAAGCGATCCAACTAGCCAGGTAAGTTGTTGATTATAATGTATTTTAGTTTTTTTTAAAATATATTTTAAATAACTTACCAGTTAAATGTGTACACAGGGCCAATGGAAACTATCTGCATTGGTATTGTTTACTGACAAGCACGGAGCAGCCCCGCTCTCTGTTCAGTAACACGGAGCAGCCCCGCTCTCTGTTCAGTAACACGGAGCAGCCCCGCTCTCTGTTCAGTACACGGAGCAGCCCCGCTCTCTGTTCAGTAGCACGGAGCAGCCCCGCTCTCTGTTCAGTAACACGGAGCAGCCCCGCTCTCTGTTCAGTAACACGGAGCAGCCCCGCTCTCTGTTCAGTAGCACGGAGCAGCCCCGCTCTC
This sequence comes from Polyodon spathula, assembly GCF_017654505.1. Classification (NCBI taxonomy): domain Eukaryota; kingdom Metazoa; phylum Chordata; class Actinopteri; order Acipenseriformes; family Polyodontidae; genus Polyodon; species Polyodon spathula. The sequence goes on from NC_054544.1 coordinate 655,781, forward strand.
TGTTCAGTAGCACGGAGCAGCCCCGCTCTCTGTTCAGTAGCACGGAGCAGCCCCGCTCTCTGTTCAGTAGCACGGAGCAGCCCCGCTCTCTGTTCAGTAGCACGGAGCAGCCCCGCTCTCTGTTCAGTAACACGGAGCAGCCCCGCTCTCTGTTCAGTAACACGGAGCAGCCCCGCTCTCTGTTCAGTAACACGGAGCAGCCCCGCTCTCTGTTCAGCAGCCCCGCTCTCTGTTCAGTAACACGGAGCAGCCCCGCTCTCTGTTCAGTAACACGGAGCAGCCCCGCTCTCTGTTCAGTAACACGGAGCAGCCCCGCTCTTTTTGTGGCTGAAAATAAACCCGCAATGTATCGGGCCATTTCATTGAGCTTGAGCACTTTGTCTCAAGTGCAGTTAGACCACATGGAAACTCCCCATTGTGAGGACGTGCCCAATATCACTCTTCCAAGCACAGGGTTCTTACCCTCTGTAATCAAATATAAAAGCATCCCCTTTTAGTTTTCATCTTACTTTGTTAATCCACATGCAGTACTGAACTCTTTGTGTTCTGCAATGGGGAAAAAAAATAAAAAAATGCCTGAAAGTCTTAAATGTAGTTAAACAGTGCCCTCTTTTGGCTACTTATATTATTACAGTTAGGTTGCTTGATTCCATTTATCACTGACTTGAGTGTTTGTGTTGTTTTTGCCAGGTTCGCGACGGAGCAATGAACTGCCTTGTAGAAATTTACAGACATGTAGGGGAGAGGGTGCGCTCAGATCTCAGTAAAAAGGGATTACCCCAATCAAGGTGCGTATTAATACTTCATACAAAGATTAACTTTGTGCCTTTATTTTTAGCAAACAGCTTCTTGGTTTTGAAACCTAAAAGAAGGGGTTTTAAGTGGTCCAGTCTATTATAACATGGAGGCAGGTGCCTTCTGACAGTCACATTATCCTAAGAGACTGGAAATGTGCATGTGTGTATCTACAGAATAGATAATGCATGTGCATTGAAGGTACAGAAGAATGCTGAATTGTTGTAGAATGAGTTTGCTGATCAAACCGAACTCCTCTCACTAGGGTGGAATTTGAACCCAGAGCCTCCATAGCATGCAGTGATAGTTTCACGTTGCAGGAATAAGCTGCCACAGTCTCTTCTCCAGCCAGTAGGACTGTACACAGGGTTAGGGCCTGTCTGTAATGTCTAATGAGGAGGTCGGAGGGTGATGACATTATTACAATAGATGATGTGACGTGTTATTCTGTATTGTCTTCTGAGTCTTTTTTAAAGCCACCTGTTAATAGATTCTGCCAGAGGTGGTGGGTAACGCTGAGAAATACATGATTTCCAATTGCCTGAGCCCTGTAGTGGGTATGGGTCTGTAATCCTGAGCAGTAACTGCAGAGTGACAGCGCAGAGAGCAGTAGCGAGATGAATGGCATCGTCTCTCTTTGAGTAAGGCTGTGTTTCCCAGGGCTCTGAGTAAGTCTGCTTTTATCAGGCTGCGTTTCCCAGGGCTCTTTGAGTAAGTCTGCTGTATCAGGCTGGCTGGGGTGTGACTTTGGTATCAGGAAGTGTGTTTGTGTGTGTGTGTGTGTGTGTGTGAGAGGGAGAGGGAGAGGTTCTTTAAGACAGGTGACTGCTTATTCAAGGTGCCTTTCTTTGACTTGTGTTTGCCTGCTGGTAAGATCAGGTTGGTATAAACAGTTTATTTTTATTTTTTTTTTTTCCTGTGAATTGGTCTGGCTAAAAGTGTTAATCTTGTTATATAATTTGATATGTGTTTTCTCAGTACTTTTGGATTCAGGAATAAATGCAAATGTTACTTTTTTTCTGTTTTTCTCCCCAACAGATTGAATGTAATTTTTGCAAAATTCGATGAAGTGCAAAAGTCTGGGAACATGATGCAGTCTTCAGGTGAGTCATGAAGCAATATTTACTTTGGATTTAAGGGCAAGTATGAAGGAGTTTGAGGTACTGAATCTGTTAAGATAGCTTTCTGATTTGTTTGATCAGTATCTTTCTGAGGCTGAAGCGTGTGTACATTCCCTTTTAGTAAAGCCATTCCTGTTTTTATTAATGGACAGTTTGTGGTTTTGTTTCTGTAATTATCACTCCAGACCTGTCTGGTTGAATGCAGCCTTCAGGATACAATAGCAAGACCAACGCTGGAAGCGAGACCTTAATGAACCCTGCATGCAAAATGTAGTACATCCAGCGCTCGCTGTGCGGGACACGTCCAGGACACGTCCAGCGCTCGCTGTGCGGGTCAGGTCCAGGACACGTCCAATGCTCGCTGTGCGGGAATAGTCCAGCGCGTGTTGTGTGGCACACATCCGGGACACGTCCGGGACAAAGCTGTTTGATGAAATGCATTAGAATGAGAACAATCCAGTCATTGCAAACTGTGGTCTCAGTATCAGGGCACCTGCTGTTCTGTTATAAGGATTGACAGAGGTATATATCATCTTACTCCTGAAACCTCTACTATACATAAACTGGTGTTTGAACTACAGTAGTTATGGGTTCTTTTTTTTTTTTTTTTTTTTTTTCCCACTTGCCCAAATGGCAATTTATAAATGTTTAAAGAACTTCACGCCATCTGCTAAATTAGGCAAAATGCCCTCCCTATGTTGCGCTTGAAAACATCCTTCAGAATGTCATGGTGACTGGCACAAGCGATTGCATTGGAAAATTGATTTTGAATCCTTCTGAATTTGTGGTTTTCGTTAAAAGTGTAACAGCTGAGCACCGCAGCTGTGAGAGGGTGGCAGGGGGGCGGTGCAGTTGTCAAAAAGGACCTGTGTGCTGTTCAGAGCCTGTTTTAATGCACACGATTGCTGCCTGATTTAACTTTTCATATTGGGGCGTTTGGTCATTTCAACTCATTGTTAAGGCGTGCTTCTTCTGCAGTGCTGGGTGCTTTCCTGTGGAAATGGACGTGGAAACTCCAGGTTCCGTTACGGATGATAGGTGCGGGATTCAAAAAAGAAATACCGGTATTTAAAACAAAAAAAAAACCATTCATCTGTTTGCCTCTGTGTGTAACTCTGCGTTTATTAGACACGCAAACGTATAAACAGAAAAGCTCACTGCTGCAGTCTGCTGTGCCTCATTACCATGGAAGGAATGTCAGCTGTCTTGTAAACTCAAGGCTGAAGCTGAGACATAGATATTATACTAGAGGGAGGTGGGCTGTGAGAAGCAGGAGGGAGCTGCAGGCTTTTATTTTGGAGAAGGGTGGCAGTTGTTGTCTGCGAGGTCACAAGACTAGTTGGAAGGGTGGCGATTCTAACAGAGATGAATCTAGGGCTCCTTGCATAGCTGTCTGTGTGTGTGTGTCTGAGGAGAAGGAATCGCTATGACTGCTGGAGAAGGTAAGATTCCAAACTGGATGGCATTTTTATTTTATTTAAAAGGGGGAAAGGTAATCGGGACTCAGGGATGTGTGTCCCTTACAACTGTCTTACAAAACGATGACAGTTTCTCTAATCGATCAGTGGATGATTTTGTATTGGTATGCTGAAGAATCTCATTCACGCTTTCATAATGTGTTGCTTTTTTGTATTGCTTCCAAGAATATTAAAATACCAGCTTCATTACAGTTTCATTGGAAGGATGCTTTGCATAGTCTGAAAATAGGCATGTACTGCTTTTTGTGATATTGGTGTAATGCAGTGCTGTATTCTTAATGACGTTTAAAGCTGTGTTTAGCGCTTTGTTGGGATTTAATAAAAAATGGTGAGAAATGAATTGTGTTCATATACAGTAATAATAAAATGATTGTTTAGGTTCAGTATTACTAATATTGATGTAGAGTATTCCCAAATTGCTCTTCTAAATATCCTGTGCCTTTTTGAAGACAGCTTTGCATGAATTATTGAAATGGGGTGAACATGAGCATAAGCTGTAGTGGTATTTAAAGCCTGTTTTCTTTACCGTGTCTCTGCTTGTGAATATTGTTTACATGAGGCAGAGCCTATGGTGTTGTCCTCATCACTGGCTGATCCTAATGAGGAGAGTGGCGTTCCTGTTTCTCTTTAAAGAACAGTGCATTCTGGGCAGAGTGTTTAGTGATAGGTAACCCCTGAGGCAGCCCTGTGTGTGGTGCACGTTTCTGCACCAATTCAACCAGGCTGACGCGTGCGTTGAGCAGGATTGTGTCAGTGTCAGGATTGGGCCAGAATGCATCAGCAGCCTGACCACCGTAGATCAAGAGAAAACTGTTAGGTTACCTATATATAGTTACAGTAGTTAGAAAGCAGAGTGGTCCATTGAAGACTATAATCTCAGACCATGAGTATTTCTTAATTGTATATGATTTCCGTTTGATTTGCTCATTAGAACCGTTTTAAATGTGTTACAGTAGCTCAAGGGCTGCCTTCTTCTCGATAAGATGAAGATAGAATTATTGCTTTCCATTTTTGACATCCTCTTTGAAAACAAATGTTATTAGTGAAATGTGCTTTGTTTGTGTTGTTTTGGCTGGAGCGTATGTTCCCAAGGACGTGCTTGAAACAGAAACACAGTCTGAATGCAGCTTTTGTTCGCTTTCCAGACAAGTCCATTAAGGTGTTCTTTGTGTGTCCTGAATAGCCTGCTGGCCATGTGACCTTGAAATTATGAATAGATCCCTTTAGGGGGTTCTGAATACTGGGGAAGTGCACCCTGTTCCAGTGCAGTGTTGAGTTTCGTTTTGCGATGGGAAGGCTTTTGTTATTTGTATTAGGAGTGGTACACACAGTCCTCGCCAGGAAGAGAAAAAAACAAAACGGTGGGGGGGTATGTGTGTGGTAGGTATAAACCACGATGGGCCGTGTGGTTCCTATGATATATGCCATGCCTGGGGTGGTGATAAGTCCCGAGGCGTAACCCAAGGTCCTTTTATAACTACCCCAGAAGTGGTGTATGTCATCGGAACCACACAGCCCAAAGTGGTTTATACCTGTCATTTGGGGGAATTAAAGTAATTAAAACACATTTTAAATTAAGACAAAACCAGAAACTTAGATTGTGTATACATCTGCAGTGTTATACAGTCCCACATTAATTTAGTTCAATTTATTGATCACTTATTAAAAACACATTGCACGTCTCTGTTTATCGTGAATTTATGCATCGAAAGTGGCATCTTGAAACTAGAGGACTGAACACAAGCTAATGAAGCTGATGGTCTGGGCAGTTTCAAATAACACTGAGGAAGGCAGGACAGCTGCTACGGAGGCTGAAGCCGGATCTTGAGGTGAGTTTAGGTGTGCCTCGCATATAACGAGGCCACGTTCAAGTCCGTTTTCATCCTTTCGGATCTCAAAAGATGTTTTTGTTAGTTGTTGAACACCCTCGTGTCCATGTCGTGCCAGCTTAAGTTTAAGATTGAAGCAGACTTTGCATACCAATCTGACCGCGGTGACAGGGGCACTTCAAATCCAGGCCGGTAATTCGGGGGAGGGGGGGTGGTGTCTGGGTTTGTCTACCTGCTTTTCTAAAAGTTTTCATGACTGACAGGAGTACATTATTGCTGGTTTTAAATTCTCTGTCTAACACTTCTGCAATTTAAAATATCTATTTAGTCCAGCTCTCAGCGTTATAAAACTGGAGACTGAATACTGGTCGCTAGTTGAACTTCTTGCACTGGCTAAAATCCCATTTAATGTAGAATTTTTTTGACTTATTTCCTTAAAATCAATGTCCATATTTTTTTCTTTTAAGCCAGTCTTTAAGAACATTAACAGCCCATGCTGTCGTTTTTTTGAGGTTTTCATTCTTCGTTTTCTTTTTCATTTAGCTGTTCCTCATCTGCTGTTGAGTCCACTCTGACAGTTGCTGGTGATGTTTTATTTATTTATGTTTTTCAGATGGGCTGCTGTCTTCACTCAGCAAGTTGGTGTTGTACCAGTTATCTGTTTTCATCTCCAAATATATTAAAGGAAGTAGGCGGAATGTCACTCATTTTTGTAACTAAAAACTAATGAAATGTCAGCTTGTCGTGGAATTTAGAATGTAGTGGCGAGTAGTGATTTATTCAGTGTGAAGCGGCTCATTAGTATGCAAGCTGTGCTATATGCTATATATACACACACACACACACACGCACGCACGCACGCACACACACACACACGCACGCACAGTCATGTGATGCTGTTTAACCAATCAGAGGTTGGGAACATGGTGCTGGAGGCTTGGCCTGGGATAGCGCTTGCTCCCGTTCTGTAGAATTGATTGTTGTTCTTGTTTTTATGAGCATGTTTTTCTGTCCTGTAATACTTTTTCTTTTGTGTTTTGTAAATGGAAAAAGCCCAGCGTCGCTCTGCTGTGCTGATAAACAGCAAATTCAGTCTGGCTATCTGGTTACATAGCTGCTCAAACTGGGCCTTGCATGCAAACCAGTACAGTGTTGGCTGCCACACAGGCCCACAGATGCGCTGTTAAGTTACAGCTGGCAAGGGTTTGCATGCTGGCAGGGCCCCAAATGAAGGACTGTACAGAGACTTGTGGTGTTTTGAATTCATCTATGATTCTATTCAGAGTACGTGGCTGGGTTGAATTTCAGTAATAAAATCATCCTGCCTGTAACTGAATGCCTGAGTCCTGCATTGTACTGGGAGCCACTTCCTTTTCATTCTTGTTATATCAGTACTGCAGTCGGGTAGATGCTGAGATTTCCAGTAGCGCTCAGTGGATATTTAATCAGTTCCCATGCCATCTCTCAGCTTCTGTTCAGGTGAACCCAATGGATGGGTTCAGTGCAAGTACATATATGTTGGAGTTTATACTGTAAACATGAACAAAGTAGAATTTGTGACAGGTTCCCTTTCTCACATTGGGACTGGGGTAAAGTATTCCATTCCCTTTCCTGTGTTGGGACTGGGGTAGAGGATTCCGTTCCCTTTCTGACATTGGGACTGGGGTAGAGGATTCCGTTCCCTTTCTGACATTGGGACTGGGGTAGAGGATTCCGTTCTCTTTCCTGCGTTGGGACTGGGGTAGAGGATTCCGTTCCATTTCTCGCATTGGGACTGGGGTAGAGGATTCCTTTCCCTTTCTCACATTGGGACTAGGGTAGAGGATTCCGTTCCCTTTCTCGCATTGGGACAGGGATAGAGGATTCCGTTCCCTTTCTGACATTGGGACTGGGGTAGAGTATTCCATTCCCTTTCTCACATTGAGACTGGGGTTCCCAGCTGTTGACAATATCTTGTTATTCAGGGTGTGTTTCTATGACCCTGGCTTCAGTCCGGTTCTATTTTTACATGTTGCTTCTCTAACGAAAGGGCATTCGCTTCCCAGGTTGTGCTGATGGAGTCGTTTTTACTGTTTTCACACGCAGTACTCTTTTTACTTTTCCTTTCTCCACATTAGAACTCCTAAGCAAGCTCTCCAGAAGTCTCTGCAGATTTAGAATTGCTTTCATGAAAGCCTGAGATGGAGTTTGCTGATTTTGAAATGAAATCTTTCACATTAGATACTTGTTATTGTCGTCTTTGCACTGTAAACGTTAACAGCAGCTCAGTTAAATTATATCTTTACTCCGACAATTAAATAGAATCCAGTAAACCTGAAGGCGTGACTGTGTCTGTATTTAAGATTTCAAATTCAGTGCCGAGTGCTTTTGATGTCGCCTTTTTGTACGACTGCCTCATCAGTATGTGTACATTCAGGATGCTAATGAGGGCTTTGGAACTGCAAAAAGACACAGCGACTGCATTTCTTCTGAGTGACTAGAGTAAGGGAGAGAAGACATTCCTCTGCGTGGAGATATTTACATTCTTATTTCATGCTTTGGACACATCATTATTAAAAGCATCTTGAAGCACTGATTTCAGGGAGCCCGATCCACGGAGAGCCTCGGCAAGCTTTAGGACCAGCTCCTGCGACGCTGTGCGAATTGTCTTTGCAGACTGGCTAAATTGCTGATGGTGAACCAAGGCGCTGTTTATTGGAAAGGGTTTCCAAACCAGGTTGTGTTTAATTATGGGTAGGATTTTACATGCTGAAGAGCTCAGGGTTTTAATACTATTTTCTAACTTCTGGAGGAAAATAACAAATACAGGCAGCACTGCAGACGGACAGAGAGAGGACCCCTCGGGTCACTGCCCACACTCCGCTGTCTTCTTTGTCGGCAGGGTAATGCATCACTTCACATAAACAGAACCCTTCTCTCATGTATTTTTGTTAATGTTTGCCCTGCACTGTTATTTCATTTTGGCCTCAGTCTGTCAAATATTTCCAGTAACTACATTGTAACAAAGTCTTCTTCAAAATGCAAGCCATGACAACTCAATGGGGCATTTTTTGTGGTAACTACACACATGCTTTTATAATGTGTTAACTTTTACCTGTCTAAATGTTGTCATCTTCTTTTTTTATATTTAAATATGTTTATCTAATGCTTTTGTTTTTGTTGAACAATAATGTATTTACATGCAGTATAATCCATTTTTTTATACAACAAATATTCTCTATTAAAATTTAATAAAAATGAATATACGAAAGTCGGATTCATGTATAGGAATGTAATGCTCTCTCATTGAAGAGTGATGGCTTCAGCAGTAAACGTGGAGTTTCAGTGTTTACAGAGGTGTACTTCAGGTTTGAAGTAGCAGTACTGCCATTTCTGAAGTAATCTAGGGAAGTGAGACGACACAGGCTCCTTTTCATGCTGTGCACTTCGCTGAGCAGTGAGCTTTCCAGCTGAATTAGGCCTGCAGTGGTTGAAGGTATTATCCTACTTTTTAATGTCATGTCTCATGAAGTGGAAATAGTGCAACCTGACAGTGCGCACGATTACCAGAAAGCCAAATTACCCAACTGGTTCATGTCAGACAACAAAGAGAAACCCATTTAGAGAATGACTCGACACAGATTATTGATCATCATTGATTCGCTGATAGATCAGCAGAAGGGATGCATGTCTCAACTCCACGCTGAATAGCAATGCACTGAAAACCCTTCCTGATCTCAACGGTGATGGCTGTTCACCTAACAAACTCATTGACTCGAGCCACATTGTAATCACTAAACTGACTCTCTACTGAGGAGGCAGGGAGACACAAGAGCACTTACCATACTGCTGCTGCTGCCTGGCTGATTGAAGTGGAGTTCAAGACTCGCATCTGGAGCTCTTTGACATTTTACTGTCAGATTCCAGCTTTATTTTAATTTTAATATGTAAACTAAAAAAAACAGCAAGGCTGCCAGATACCTTTTATGATCGTGCTGTAAATGCCATTGAAGGCATCCTATAATAATGCTTGGACGATTGGACATTCCCTGTCCTGCACATTACACCCAGTTATGCCAGCTTTGTTTTCTTTTATATAGCAGACCCTGTTGTTATTATTTTGTTTTCTAAAGTCTTCTCTTGTATTGCACTGCTATAGAAATCTTTTGTGCACAGAATCTGCAATCGGACACCACGTTGCTGTAGCACGATGGGGGCAGCAACTGTACTGCAGCTGTTTGGGCACCAGATTGTATGTTTTATTTTTTTGTTACTTTAGTTTCTGAACCTATTTTTAGCTCCAAGGCCTTCTTAAAAAAAAAAAAAAAAAAAAAAAAAAGAAAAAAAAAATGTATAATCCTAATCAAAAGCGATCTGTGAAGTCCTCTTGTCCTCTGACAGGTGTGGTGGAGACCAGAAAGCAGCTCTCTGCCATTGCTAGATATTCAGACCCACACATTGCATCACAAAGCAGCTCTCTGCCATTGCTAGATATTCAGACCCACACATTGCATCACAAAGCAGCTCTCTGCCATTGCTAGATATTCAGACCCACACATTGCATCACAAAGCAGCTCTCTGGCATTGCTAGATATTGAGACCCACACATTATTGTTTTAATCTATGCACAGTGCATATTTACATTTCTAGAAGCTTTTTTGCACTTCATTTCTTTATCCCACAGTTCGGATCACCTTCAGCCCTGAAAGTACAGAATTGAAACAACTTTAACATTTCCTTGTAAGGCAAAAAAACCCCAAAAACCTTTTTTTTTTCATCTCCAGCCTGCATGTGGCCCAGATGGAGTTTATTTATGATATAATTTTCAAGCAATTTATTACCATGAGCAAAACTGAGCAATGATCAAATATGATTGCATTATGGTTATGTAAAGCAAACTCCTAGTTGTTTTTAAATTTATTTTTGTTTGTTGTTCTTTTGAGGTATTTTGGGGTGTGTACCGGAACACTACAAATACTTTCTTTGGTAACTTAAATACTTAGATTTAAGTTGAAGTTGTTAAGAGGTTTAGCCAATCAGAGTGCTGATTTTGTGTCACAAACAATCCCTGTTTATGACATCACTGGTGCGATGTTGAGGCTTCACTGTAAAATATTGTGAATGTCTACACTGTCCATGGAGGCAGATGCAGAACGATAGAGTACTTCAGCACCGCGGGAGTCTATCAATGAAAGGACGGGCACAGAATTTTGTCAATGAAAGGAGGGGTAAATCATTATCAGAAGCATAAACTCAGTATTGTTAGCTACTTAAACACTAATTTCCTTCAGGAGCATGTGCATAATTTGCTCAAGTTGTAATATTATTATTATTATTATAGACCAGCTTTAGCTGTATTATTACTTTTATATACTATATTATGCATTTAAATGAATTAACTTAACTCTTCTTTTTGGTCCTTAAATCCTTCTGATAGCTACAGAATAATCATTCTTCTTCTAAGAAGATACCTATTGTAATTAATTACATTTTTTTATTGGTTTGAGGCCTTTTCACTTCTCTTCACTGTTGTTTGTCACATTCTCTTGTTGTGTGTTTTTTTATGTTGTGTAAAATCATTGTTTTAGTTTTTTAACCCATATGCATGCAGTTTCTGTCAAAAATAATGGCTACATTCACCTCATTTTATGATCGATTCATCAGTGGACCTATTCATTTAGTTGGTTCTGGATTCTTAGTGCATTTAAGATATTTATTATAGAGCGTTGATCATAAAAAAGGGTAACGATGACTCTGTGTATTCATCACCGACAATTGATGACAGCTGCTTAGTCTTGCTCAGCTGTCATCAACGTCATCCCTAACCCTGTCGAACCTTAACCCGAAACCTGGGACATGTGCCAGCTAGCCCTGGCAGGTCCGGATAGCGAGAGCCGCTTGCTGTTACCTCCTCCACCATCTCGACTCAGTAAAACAGTCCTGAAGGAAGCTATACTGCACCTCTGAATGACAACGATCACTAGCAAACCAGGATAAGAAGCCTTTCCCTTTAAGATCAAAGAGAATACCTAGATGAGGGAGCGAGAGAGAGAGACGGAGAGAGAGAAACAGAGACGGAAAGAGCACTGTCTGTATTGATAGCAAACAGACCCTTGAAACAGTGTCGGATGTGAGTGAGAATGGGAAAGCATGAAGGAATGTTGAGGAAACTGGTGTGCAAGAGGATCTGTACTTGTAAGCAAAAGTCTTTGTGTTCTTGTCTTTATTATTATTATTATTATTATTATATTGCATGGAATGCATCATTGTTAATGTTTGCACACAGCCACCGCACCGGAGAGCTTGCTTGCTGCTGAATGATTTCAGAGTTAGGGTCAGCAGGCCAATGTGAAATATTAAACTCTTCAGGGTATTGGACCAGCTGGTGATACTGCTGGCAGCTCAGTGATGATCACTCTGGACAGTTCTTTGCTTTATTTATGTAGGGAACAGAGAGGAAATTAAATTGAATGCAAAAAAACAAATGGTTACAGTTCTGTTTGTGCTGTCAAGTAGTGGATATTTTTAATGCCCTGTTTCAGAGGGGAGCGTGTTTCTGAAGGCTGTATGTTCTGCGGTGCATCACTGAACTAGTCCTGAATACTGCATGCTCTGTGCAGGACTGCAGCCCTTATTGGGGTGTGCAGATCGGTTCGGTTATTCTGTGTTGGGGCGTGCGGATCGGTTCGGTTATCCTGTGGTGGGGCGTGCGGATCGGTTCGGTTATCCTGTGGTGGGGCGTGCGGATCGGTTCGGTTATCCTGTGGTGGGGCGTGCGGATCGGTTCGGTTATTCTGTGTTGGGGCGTGCGGATCGGTTCGGTTATCCTGTGTGGGGGCGTGCGGATCGGTTCGGTTATCCTGTGTGGGGGCGTGCGGATCGGTTCGGTTATCCTGTGTGGGGGCGTGCGGATCGGTTCGGTTACCCTGTGTGGGGGCGTGCGGATCGGTTCGGTTACTCTGTTGGGGCGTGCGGATCGGTTCGGTTATTCTGTGGTGGGGTACGGATCGGTTCGGTTACTCTGTGGTGGGGCGTGCGGATCGGTTCGGTTATTCTGTGGTGGGGCGTGCAGATCGGTTCGGTTATTCAGTGGTGGGGTACAGATCGGTTCGTTATTCTGTGGTGGGGTACAGATCAGTTCGGTTATTCTGTGGTGGGGTACAGATCGGTTCGGTTACTCTGTGGTGGGGCGTGCGGATCGGTTCGGTTATTCAGTGGTGGGGTACGGATCGGTTCGGTTATTCTGTGGTGGGGTACAGATCGGTTCGGTTACTCTGTGGTGGGGCGTGCGGATCGGTTCGGTTATTCTGTGGTGGGGCGTGCGGATCGGTTCGGTTATTCAGTGGTGGGGTACGGATCGGTTCGGTTATTCTGTGGTGGGGTACGGATCGGTTCGGTTACTCTGTGGTGGGGCGTGCGGATCGGCTCGGTTACTCTGTGTTGGGGCGTGCGGATCGGTTCGGTTATTCTGTGGTGGGGCGTGCGGATCGGTTCGGTTATTCTGTGGTGGGCCGTGCGGATCGGTTCGGTTATTCTGTGGTGGGGCGTGCAGATCGGTTCGGTTATTCTGTGGTGGGGTACAGATCGGTTCGGTTATTCTGTGGTGGGGTACAGATCGGTTCAGTTATTCAGAGCTATTGGTCTCACTGATTTATTTAGTTTGTTTTTGATCCACATGCAGTGAATGATTCTTCATAGCAGCAATGTAGCAACTATAAACAGTGCTACAGTAAATATGACTGCAGCTTGAAGTCTTTCAGTTCCTTGTGTTGTGGGTCACGGATACGAGGAGGAGTGTGTGCTTGTGAATGCGGATCTGATGAAGTTGAGGGAAAGTGTGTCTGCTTTTCCTCTCAATGCTGGACAAAAAGAAAAGGAACACTTTCACAAATACTATTGGACGGCTCCTTTTTTTGTTGTTGAGGTGGCTTCTACAATCCCCAAAGTTTGGGTGAATGATCTTGTTTTTGATGGTTGGGGTTTGGTATGCAGTTCACAGGAAAGTTTGTATTTCTTTTTTCTTTTCCTTCCAGATAAGAATGTTGAAGATGAAGACTCTGTGGATGGGAACAGGCCTTCCTCTGCCAGTTCCGCCTCCTCCAAGGCTCCCCCTAGTGGCAAGAAAGGGGCTAGCATGGGGATGGCTCGCAGGCCAAGCTCTGCAGCCGGGTCCAAGACTCCAGGTGGGACAGAAACATCCGTCTAGTTCTGCGCACAAAATTACACTTTAACAAGGCAAACCGTATGAAGAAACAATGTATAATTATATATAATAGGATTGGGCTACTTGTTGCAAACTTTGCTTGGGTGTAAGCACATATTACACACAGTCAAGATTGGGGGCAGAGAAACGGTTATTGAGGGTGTTAGATGCATTGGCAGAAAGTCAGAAACATGTACGTGTTTGCTTTATTGGTTTAAGATGTTCTGACACGCAACATGGACTACAATAGGAAGCGGTAATGGCTATGAAATTGAAGTGTAGGAAACACCTGTTACTGCAGGATATATTCCTACCCACTAGTACAAGCATCACACCAGATCATTCTATCCTTCAGTATTACACAAGATCTGCACTGGAGTCTGGGCACAGCAGTAGGTGTTCAGCACACACACACACACACACACAGATTAATTTGTGATTGTCACAAATCAACTTGTCGTCCGTCTGTCGTCCCCCCCCACCCATTTTAGGAAAGGAAGCAAGTGCAGGTGCTATAGATGAAGAAGACTTCATTCGGGCATTTGATGATGTTCCAGCTGTACAGGTGGGTGTGCATAATAGGGTATTTATAATAAAGAGCCATGAAACTTCTCCATTTGTATTGAGCAGATGGATTCAAGGAGTAGAAGTGCTGACTACAGTGCTTTATGGATGCAAAATATCAACACAAAATCTGCAATGGCTGAAAATGCTATGCAATTGTAGCCTGATTCCCGTCCCTACAGCATGTTCAGGCATTTTCCAGCGTGTTCAGGGGGTGCTGATTTTAAGCTTTTCCCGTGGTGACAATGTATTGAAAAACGTCACTTTGAATTGCTGGAAATGTTGATACAAAAAGTTATTTTAAAGTTCTTCGGTGTTGTGTAGGCTTTTAGCTCTCAAGGTGTTTTGTTTTTGTAACATTAAAATATATACATTTTTTTATATCCCGCGGAAAAAAAATAATAATAATAATAATTACAAACTGTGCTAAAACATTTTCAGAATAGGCCATGTACCTGTTGTTCAGCTTAAAACTTTCTTTTTTTTAACTGTAAACTACACAGAAAAACCCCCACAAATTAAACTCCATCGATATCAATAGCAATGAGGATTGCGTATCTAACACAAACTCCACCGATATCAATAGCAATGAGGATTGCATATCTAACACGAACTCCATCGATATCAATAGCAATGAGGATTGCATATCTGACACGAACTCCATCGATATCAATAGCAATGAGGATTGCATATCTGACACGAACTCCATCGATATCAATAGCAATGAGGATTGCATATCTGACATGAACACCGATATCAATAGCAATGAGGATTGCATATCTGACACGAACTCCACCGATATCAATAGCAATGAGGATTGCGTATCTAACACGAACTCCACTGATATCAATAGCAGTGAGGATTGCATATCTGACACGAACTCCATCGATATCAATAGCAATGAGGATTGCATATCTAACACGAACTCCACTGATATCAACAGCAATGAGGATTGCATATCTGACACGAACTCCATCGATATCAATAGCAATGAGGATTGCATATCTGACATGAACACCGATATCAATAGCAATGAGGATTGCATATCTGACACGAACTCCACCGATATCAATAGCAATGAGGATTGCATATCTAACATGAACTCCACCGATATCAATAGCAATGAGGATTGCATATCTGACATGAACTCCACCGATATCAATAGCAATGAGGACTGCATATCTGACACGAACTCCACTGATATCAATAGCAATGAGGACTGCATATCACATGAACTCCACCGATATCAATAGCAATGAGGATTGCATATCTGACACGAACTCCACCGATATCAATAGCAATGAGGACTGCATATCTAACATGAACAGATATCAATAGCAATGAGGATTGCATATCTGACACGAACTCCATCGATATCAATAGCAATGAGGATTGCATATCTAACATGAACTCCACCGATATCAATAGCAATGAGGATTGCATATCTAACACGAACACCGATATCAATAGCAATGAGGATTGCATATCACATGAACACCGATATCAATAGCAATGAGGATTGCATATCTAACATGAACTCCACCGATATCAATAGCAATGAGGACTGCATATCTAACATGAACACCGATATCAATAGCAATGAGGATTGCATATCTGACATGAACTCCACCGATATCAATAGCAATGAGGATTGCATATCTGACACGAACTCCACTGATATCAATAGCATTGAGGATTGCATATCTGACACGAACTCCACTGATATCAATAGCAATGAGGATTGCATATCTGACATGAACTCCACCGATATCAATAGCAATGAGGATTGCATATCTGACACGAACTCCACTGATATCAATAGCAATGAGGACTGCATATCTGACATGAACTCCACCGATATCAATAGCAATGAGGATTGCATATCTGACACGAACTCCACCGATATCAATAGCAATGAGGACTGCATATCTAACATGAACTCCACCGATATCAATAGCAATGAGGATTGCATATCTGACACGAACTCCACCGATATCAATAGCAATGAGGATTGCATATCTGACACGAACTCCACCGATATCAATAGCAATGAGGATTGCATATCTGACACGAACTCCACCGATATCAATAGCAATGAGGATTGCATATCTGACACGAACTCCACTGATATCAATAGCAATGAGGATTGCATATCTGACACGAACTCCACCGATATCAATAGCAATGAGGATTGCATATCGAACTCCACCGATATCAATAGCAATGAGGATTGCATATCTGACACGAACTCCACCGATATCAATAGCAATGAGGATTGCATATCTGACACGAACTCCACTGATATCAATAGCAATGAGGATTGCATATCTGACACGAACTCCACCGATATCAATAGCAATGAGGATTGCATATCTGACACGAACTCCACCGATATCAATAGCAATGAGGATTGCATATCTGACACGAACTCCACCGATATCAATAGCAATGAGGATTGCATATCTGACACGAACTCCACCGATATCAATAGCAATGAGGATTGCATATCTGACACGAACTCCACCGATATCAATAGCAATGAGGATTGCATATCTGACACGAACTCCACCGATATCAATAGCAATGAGGATTGCATATCTGACACGAACTCCACCGATATCAATAGCAATGAGGATTGCATATCTAACATGAACTCCACCGATATCAATAGCAATGAGGATTGCATATCTGACACGAACTCCACCGATATCAATAGCAATGAGGATTGCATATCTGACACGAACTCCACCGATATCAATAGCAATGAGGATTGCATATCTGACACGAACTCCACCGATATCAATAGCAATGAGGATTGCATATCTGACACGAACTCCACCGATATCAATAGCAATGAGGATTGCATATCTGACACGAACTCCACCGATATCAATAGCAATGAGGATTGCATATCTGACACGAACTCCACCGATATCAATAGCAATGAGGATTGCATATCTGACACGAACTCCACCGATATCAATAGCAATGAGGATTGCATATCTGACACGAACTCCACCGATATCAATAGCAATGAGGATTGCATATCTGACACGAACTCCACCGATATCAATAGCAATGAGGATTGCATATCTGACACGAACTCCACCGATATCAATAGCAATGAGGATTGCATATCTGACACGAACTCCACCGATATCAATAGCAATGAGGATTGCATATCTGACACGAACTCCACTGATATCAATAGCAATGAGGATTGCATATCTGACACGAACTCCACTGATATCAATAGCAATGAGGATTGCATATCTGACACGAACTCCACCGATATCAATAGCAATGAGGATTGCATATCTGACACGAACTCCACCGATATCAATAGCAATGAGGATTGCATATCTGACACGAACTCCACCGATATCAATAGCAATGAGGATTGCATATCTGACACGAACTCCACCGATATCAATAGCAATGAGGATTGCATATCTGACACGAACTCCACCGATATCAATAGCAATGAGGATTGCATATCTAACACGAACTCCACCGATATCAATAGCAATGAGGATTGCATATGAACACCGATATCAATAGCAATGAGGACTGCATATCTAACATGAACACCGATATCAATAGCAATGAGGATTGCATATCTGACACGAACTCCACCGATATCAATAGCAATGAGGACTGCATATCTGACACGAACTCCACCGATATCAATAGCAATGAGGATTGCATATCTGACACGAACTCCAACGATATCAATAGCAATGAGGATTGCATATCTAACACGAACTCCACCGATATCAATAGCAATGAGGATTGCATATCTGACATGAAACCGATATCAATAGCAATGAGGACTGCATATCTGACATGAACTCCACCGATATCAATAGCAATGAGGATTGCATATCTGACACGAACTCCACCGATATCAATAGCAATGAGGATTGCATATCTGACACGAACTCCACCGATATCAATAGCAATGAGGATTGCATATCTGACACGAACTCCACTGATATCAATAGCAATGAGGATTGCATATCTGACACGAACTCCATCGATATCAATAGCAATGAGGATTGCATATCTGACACGAACTCCACCGATATCAATAGCAATGAGGATTGCATATCTGACACGAACTCCACCGATATCAATAGCAATGAGGATTGCATATCTGACACGAACTCCACTGATATCAATAGCAATGAGGATTGCATATCTGACACGAACTCCACCGATATCAATAGCAATGAGGATTGCATATCTGACACGAACTCCACTGATATCAATAGCAATGAGGATTGCATATCTGACACGAACTCCACCGATATCAATAGCAATGAGGATTGCATATCTGACACGAACACTGATATCAATAGCAATGAGGATTGCATATCTGACACGAACTCCACCGATATCAATAGCAATGAGGATTGCATATCTGACATGAACTCCACCGATATCAATAGCAATGAGGATTGCATATCTGACACGAACTCCACCGATATCAATAGCAATGAGGATTGCATATCTGACACGAACTCCACTGATATCAATAGCAATGAGGATTGCATATCTGACACGAACTCCACCGATATCAATAGCAATGAGGATTGCATATCTGACACGAACTCCACCGATATCAATAGCAATGAGGATTGCATATCTGACATGAACTCCACCGATATCAATAGCAATGAGGATTGCATATCTGACACGAACTCCACCGATATCAATAGCAATGAGGATTGCATATCTGACATGAACTCCACCGATATCAATAGCAATGAGGATTGCATATCTGACACGAACTCCACTGATATCAATAGCATTGAGGATTGCATATCTGACACGAACTCCACTGATATCAATAGTAATGAGGATTGCATATCTGACATGAACTGCATCGATATCAAAAGCAATGAGGATTGCATATCTGACACAAACTCCACCGATATCAGTAGCAATGAGGATTGCATATCTAACATGAACTGCATCGATATCAATAGCAATGAGGATTGCATATCTGACACGAACTCCATCGATATCAGTAGCAATGAGGATTGCATATCTGACATGAACACCGATATCAATAGCAATGAGGATTGCATATCTAACATGAACTCCACCGATATCAATAGCAATGAGGATTGCATATCTGACACGAACTCCACTGATATCAATAGCAATGAGGATTGCATATCTAACATGAACTCCACTGATATCAATAGTAATGAGGATTGCATATCTGACACGAACTCCATCGATATCAATAGCAATGAGGATTGCATATCTGACACGAACTCCACCGATATCAATAGCAATGAGGATTGCATATCTAACATGAACTCCACTGATATCAATAGCAATGAGGATTGCATATCTGACACGAACTCCACCGATATCAATAGCAATGAGGATTGCATATCTGACATGAACACCGATATCAATAGCAATGAGGACTGCATATCTGACACGAACACTGATATCAATAGCAATGAGGATTGCATATCTGACACGAACTCCACCGATATCAATAGCAATGAGGATTGCATATCTGACATGAACTCCACCGATATCAATAGCAATGAGGATTGCATATCTGACATGAACACCGATATCAATAGCAATGAGGATTGCGTATCTAACAGAGCTTTCTCTTCATTTTCAGATCTATTCCAACAGAGAGCTTGAAGACTCCATGAACAAGATCAGAGAAATCTTATCGGATGACAAACACGACTGGGAGCAGAGAGTAGTTGCAGTACGTCGATGTCTTGCATTCTCTTTGCAGCAGCTATGTTTGAGCCAGCTGCTCTCTCATCTGCTTTCCCTTTTCAATTGTATGAACATTTCACAACTACCTCTGGAGACTCATTCATATCATTGATTGCTACCCTTTGTTTCTGATACGCCAGAAGCGTCCAGCTCACTCGTTTCGTGTGTTTGTTCTTCCTTGTTTTTTCCAGCTGAAGAAGGTTCGCTCTTTGCTTCTGGCTGGTGCTGTGGAATACGATGGCTTCTTTCAGCAGCTGCGTCTTCTGGAAGGAGCCTTCAAGCTATCGGCTAAAGATCTGCGCTCACAGGTCGTGAGGGAGGCTTGCATCACCCTGGGGTACAGATTACTCATTTTCAATATTTGAGTTTAGGATTATAGCTTTTCTTGTGTAGCTGACTGACCTGAATTTCCAGTTTGATTGCACTTAGCAGACTAGCCAGCCTTTGCCCTTAGTATAATCTATTTGGTGATGTCTCCCTGTTAAATAAATACACTTAATTAAGGGAGTGTTGACAAACTCAGCAATATGTGTAGTTTTGTTTTACCTATATAGAGAAGCACCAGTGTAGTTCCAACAATATTGCACACTTGCATTCCCATTAATTTGCTTATGTTGCAGAAAATGTCAAGTTAAACTTGTATATTGCTGCCTTAGTTTCAGATTGCTTTGGCATTTCACATCTCATTAAAACTTAGAAGTCAGTTTGGACCTGATCAGTATTTTGTAGGTTACTGACAAAGACCCTTCTTGTTAATATGTTTGTCTAATAGGGAATCTTCTTAAACGCTGAAAATGTGGTCCTAAGTTTCTTAATACTGAATATCTTATAAATGTAAGTGTTCGTTGGTGTCGGTGACTCTTTTGGGCAGACTAAGCGCTCTTACCAACCCTAGACATAGGAATGGCACATCATTTGATGTAATGAGAAGTTCCCAATCAATCGAAGCGTTAATGAAGATGAAAACTTGTGATTTAAAGCATGCTGCTCTTTCTTATCAATGCACATCTCTTGTTCTTTCCAGGCATCTCTCTACAGTTCTGGGAAACAGATTTGACCACGGTGCTGAAAGCATCATGCCAACTCTCCTCAATCTAGTTCCGAACAGTGCCAAAATCATGGCTACATCTGGCATAGCCGCTATAAACCTCATCATACGTGTGAGTAGACGTCATGGCAACATCTGGCAAAGCCGCTATAAACCTCATCATACGTGTGAGTAGACGTCATGGCTACATCTGGCAAAGCCGCTATAAACCTCATCATACGTGTGAGTAGACGTCATGGCTACATCTGGCATAGCCGTTATAAACCTCATCATATGTGTGAGTAGACGCACCAGCTTTGTGATCAACTGGCTAATTTATTACCTGTATCCAATTACAGTCTGTTACAGTAGCAGTAGCAATATTCTCTAAACCCCAAACCAATTTGTCACCATATACAAATGATGTAAAAACTAGAACTGATTGTAGGTTTGTCTCTCTGTTAGATGCTTACTAGCCCTCGTTTTTTGAGGTTCTGCAGGGATGAAAATGTGATTCCTGTTGTATAGCAGTTTTATCTGTTCCAGGTTTTAATACACTCCTTGATTAGCTGCACTGTCTAGGTAACAAGCTCAGATAAAACCAGGAATGGATCGCAGTGCTATGCAATGGTCTCCTTTCCATACCTCTAGTGTATTCAGTTGTCTTGAACGAGCAACCTTCACAAATTATTCCTGTTGGGAACAGTGGAGATTCCTTGGTTCTGATTAAATTTGCTGAGTGCGTACGACTGCTCTTGTGTGTTCAGCACTACGCAGACCTAACCCACAGTGTGCAGTTCACTCTGACCGGGCTGCTGGATGGTGCAGCGAGGCACAAAGTGCTCATCTCTACCTATTTGGACAGTGTAATGGAAGTGTTTTACAGGATGTGCATTTCTGTTGAAAACGTACTCCCGCACTTTCAGATCCGCTGCTTAGCGATGTAATCCTTTCCATTTTGTTTTCCAGCACACACACTACCCCAGGCTGATTCCCATCATGACCAGTAACTGCACGTCGAAATCTGTAGCTGTTAGAAGGTAATCATGGGTGAAATCATTTCACTCGATTTTTGTGATTTAAATTATAATGCAAATGGATATTGCCTTTAAGCTGCACTGCGTGTGCTTTGAAAACTGCAGAAGAGCTTTTTTTTTTTTTTTTTTTTTTTTTTTTGTCCCAGGCGCTGCTACACATTTCTAGACCTGCTGCTCCAGGAATGGCAGACGCAGTCATTAGAAAGGTAAGATGTCAAGGCATGCCGTTTATTAAGCAGTCCTGGATTGGGGATTAACAGCCCTCTATGGGTTAAACGGATGAGGAGTGAAAGCGCGCTGAGCCCTGTATCTCAGCAGTTTCTATAGCAACTCAAGGAAGTCCTTTTAAAAATGCATTCTGAGTTCAGATTCCCATTTTGGTTCACAAATGGCTTTGTGAGGTAAAGTGAAGGAGCTTGTTTGTTGAGCTTAAAGGCCATCAGAGATACCCTGACCAGGTTCCTTTCCAAGCTGGAGTTTGTGGAAAGGTGAGCCATGCTCCGTTCTTCACGCAGAAGAAGGAAGAACCAGGGGTCACAATTGGAGATTAGATTAAGGGGCATTCAGAACAAAGAAAATAGGAGGCACGTTTTTACACTGAGAATCATTTGAATCTGGAACCAGCTCCTCAGTAATGTTGTTGAAGCTGACGCCCTGGGATCCTTTAAGAAGCTGCTTGATGAGATTCTGGGATCAATAAGCTACTAACAACCAAACGAGCAAGATAGGCCAAATGGCCTCCTCTCGTTTGTAAACTTTATGTTCTTAACCATGTTTTCTTATTATCATAGACACCTCCCAGTCTTGACTGAAACAATTAAGAAGGGTGTCCACGATGCAGACTCAGAGGCCAGATCAGTAGCAAGAAAGTATGTTTATTGTTTCATATATTTATCTGCCGCTATTATTTTTGGTTTGCTTTAAAATATTGTAACATGTATACAGACTGTACTTTGTCTATTATATTTTCCCTTGGCTAAAAGTATCAAATCAAGTTTAAGTAAATAAAAAGAAAGGCACACAATAAGGTGCCTCCAATTTCTAAGTTGAATTTAACATCAGCTTTTATGTTAATAATTCTAGGGGGGGTGTGTGTGTAAATATTTGGTCTACATTCATTCTATTGTATTTTCTTTAAATACTGTAATAACTGGAGCCGATAACCCTCGTCCGTCCCCCTAATCAGGTGCTACTGGGGATTCCATGGTCATTTCAGTCGGGAAGCAGAGCTCCTTTTTCATAACTTGGAGTCTTCTTACCAGAAAGCCCTGCAGTCTCACCTGAAGAACTCGGACAGCATTGTCTCCTTGCCTCAGTCAGACAGGTCCTCCTCCAGCTCCCAGGAAAGTCTCAAGTGAGTGGAAAACACCACACCGCACTGCACTGTACCACACTGCACCACACTGCACCACACTGCACAGTGCTTGAATCAAAAAGGCTGCTGTGCAGAAGAGCTTAGGCAGGACATTAGGCATTTATAAACTGCTGGATTAAAAGCCCCTTCTAGTTTACATCCAAAATATATGAACATGCTGACAAAATTAGCTTTGTCATAGACACCAGATGTTTTTGTGGTAATAATCAGTTACTCACTGTCTCGTTTTTCAGTCCTAATATCTTTCTGTATTTCTTTAAAAAATATTAATTGATTAATAAAAATAAAAAAAAGTGACGATAGCTCCTGCAGTGTCACAAAGAGAAAATGAAAATAATGGCTTTCAAAGATCTGGCTTTGCAGTTATTTAAAGTACCTGTGGCTTTATTTAAAAGTGTTAAAACCCTGGTGTTTAAACGAGCCTTTTTAAAGCGTCCAGGTGTCTGACTGACTGATTTGACACTCTCTGTTTCTCCTCCAATGCTTGCGTGTGTGCTTCGTTGGAAGTGAGTTGCACAATAATGAATTTGACGGAGATGCTGGGATACTCTGCTGTGCAGTTCTCAGACCTCCCAGGCTGTTGAAACAGAGAGACTCACATGCTCTGCTACAGATGTTGATTTAAATAACCTTTAATGATCTAAGGGGCTCGGGTACACAGATCCACCACTGTTTTCAGCCCATTCAATAGAGCCCTTTGTCTGCAGTGACAGAATGCAGTTAGTTTGGCACAGTGTTTGTGCACACTTTACTGAAGCGCTCCCTGTGCAGTGAAGTACATTGCAAGTCTTAAATTCTGCTATATGGGTCAAACCCGTTCTTCCTACAAACTCGAACAGTGAAGCAAAGCAGCAGGGCTGTTGCAGCATGCCAATAGAGTTTCCAAAGCTTTTACAAGGACGTCGGGTACCCTGGGGGGAAACGGCTCAATATTTCTTTTACAGGCTGGTACTGCAGAAATATTATCGCAAAACGTTTCTGTTTCCCCTCATTGAATCTGCTTTTATTTTTTCAGTCGTCCTTTGTCTACAAAGCGGCCCCCTGCTGGAAGTAGCATGTCCAGAGGTAAGGATTCGGTTGCTCTAGTTGTTGGTAAGATCTGTGTTGCTCTAGTTGTTGGTAAGGATTCTCCAGGACATTCGAATAACACCTTGCCACAGCAAGTGTGTTCAAAGTAATGCATCCGTGCTGTTCGAGCACTTCACTGCAGGAGTTTCATGTCACCTCACCTTGTCCTGTGTGTGTGTCCTGATAACTGCTGTTCTTTCTGTCGACCCCTGAAATCATCAGCAGTGAGTTCCAAGCCTGTGAGTACCCCCGGATCCCTGCAACGCTCTCGCAGTGATGTGGATGTGAACGCGGCGGCCAGCGCCAAGTCAAGGATGACGGCAGCTCCCAGCGCCACACCTTTCAGCAGTGCGGCTGCCCTGCCCCCAGGCTCCTACGCATCTTTAGGTAAAACAACCCACTGTCCACTTAATCTTGAGGAGTGGATTATTATGTTATGCACTGGTTAGCTGGTTGGGTTGAATATGGTATTAAAGACACAGCTTGCCAGCAACCAAATTAATAGTAATTAGCTGCATCTGCCAAGTGCAGAGCTTACAGGACCTTATTTATTCCTAGATGCCAGTGTCTAGTTCAGTATTCAGGACTGTTGAACATTTACTCCCGGCTGCTCAACCATTTGCTGTTCCTTCAGCTTGCATGCTTATAAATATACAGTGCTCCATTTAAAGAAAATATATAAAGAATATTGACAGCTAATCCTGAGTTAATATTAAATTCAGTTGAAGTGTATTCCAGAAGGAAACAAGAAAAAGAAAGCTCCTTTATATTATTTTTATTTTAATTTCTTTCTTTCTTTCTTTCTTTCTTTCTTATTATTCTTCTTATTTTTTTTTTTAATTGAATGCTTTTTAATGTTTTGTTTCACCTGTGTTTAATGCCATGTTTATATTGCAGTGGAGTTAATAGATCCATGTAGCGTAACTTCAATACCCCTGCCCCTGCTAACCTCTACTTCTCTTTCTCTGTTACCCCTCCCCCTGCTGACCTCTACTTCTCTTTCTCTGTTACCCCTCCCCCTGCTGACCTCTACTTCTCTTTCCCTGATACCTCTCCTCCTGCTAACCTCTACTTCTCTTTCTCTGTTACCCCTCCCCCTGCTGACCTCTACTTCTCTTTCCCTGATACCTCTCCTCCTGCTAATCTCTACTTCTCTTTCTCTGTTACCCCTCCCCCTGCTAACCTCTACTTCTCTTTCCCTGATACCCCTCCTCCTGCTAATCTCTACTTCTCTTTCTCTGTTACCCCTCCCCCTGCTGACCTCTACTTCTCTTTCTCTGTTACCCCTCCCCCTGCTGACCTCTACTTCTCTTTCCCTGATACCTCTCCTCCTGCTAATCTCTACTTCTCTTTCTCTGTTACCCCACCCCCTGCTAACCTCTACTTCTCTTTCCCTGATACCCCTCCTCCTGCTAATCTCTACTTCTCTTTCCCTGTTACCCCTCCCCCTGCTATCCTCTTCTTCTCTTTCCCTGATACCCCTCCTGCTAACCTCTACTTCTCTTTCCCTGTTACCCCCCCTCCTGCTATCCTCTACTTCTCTTTCCCTGATACCCCTCCTGCTAACCTCTACTTCTCTTTCCCTGTTACCCCTCCCCCTGCTAACCTCTACTTCTCTTTCCCTGTTACCCCTCCCCCTGCTATCCTCTACTTCTCTTTCTCTGATACCCCTCCTGCTAACCTCTACTTCTCTTTCCCTGTTACCCTTCCCCCTGCTAACCTCTGCTTCTCTTTCCTTGGTACCCCTCCTGCTAACCTCTGCTTCTCTTTCCTTGGTACCCCTCCTGCTAACCTTTGCTTCTCTTTCCCTGTTACACCTACCCTGCTTTCTTGATTTGCTCAGATGGTACACCCGCTAAATCAGAGGGTAAGATGTTTGTTTCTGTAACGAGTCTGTCCACAGCCTTGTATTCTTCTTGGTATCTGTTCCCCACACAGTGTGTGTGATATACCTGATATTCCTCATCTGTGAGCAGTGGTGCTCTGCATGGTTGGTTTGCATGGCTGTACCTTCGTCCTTTTATAACAATGTGGGAAAAAAAGTAGCATTCACTGTGAATCTCTGTTTGCTTTAACATGAAGTTCAACAGATAAATGGACTGACATGTTGAGGCTGTAGTGCTTTCATCCATCATGTGATTTGTAGAGCACTGCAGTCTGAGATCCCAAAGGCTCCTGGGAGATGTTTTTATAGGAAAGAAAACAGATCAAGTCCCCTAATACTGTTTTTCCCCCCTTTAAGTCCTTTGAGATTGACAGATTGAACACGTTGCAAAATCCCAGCGGAAAGCGTTTCAGATTTTTAAATAAGTTGGTAGAAAAAGGGAAGCAGGTGTTGTGTTTAAGTATGTGATTGTGAAGGATCCCTGGGATTGGATTCGCTGCTCTGTATTTCCTGTTTATGTCTGTGTGTTACACTTGTGTGTTGATTCACTGCTCTCTATTTCCTGTTTTGTGTCTGTGTGTTACACTTGTGTGTTGATTCACTGCTCTCTATTTCCTGTTTTGTGTCTGTGTGTTACACTTGTGTGTTGATTCACTGCTCTCTATTTCCTGTTTTGTGTCTGTGTGTTACACTTGTGTGTTGATTCACTGCTCTCTATTTCCTGTTTTGTGTCTGTGTGTTACACTTGTGTGTTGATTCACTGCTCTCTATTTCCTGTTTTGTGTCTGTGTGTTACACTTGTGTGTTACCTGTACTGTGATGGAGCTCTTGAAGCTTCTGTAGGGGGGGGTAGAAGATTGCTCCCTCCTTTCAGAATGCAAGGTGCTACAGTGTGCACAAACCCGCAATGACTGCAAGAAGCCTGAAGGGATTGAAAGGCTATGCAATGGGGGTCTCGCTTCTATCCCGACAGACAGTTAAGGATTCTTTTCTTGTCTCTCCTGCGGATTGTTGGCTGTGACCCCCTCTGGTCTTGCTGACCTGTTTTCCTTCATTGTTTCCTCCTTACCCAGGGCGTGCCAGAGAGGAGGATGGTAAGCCTGGCTGGAGGGTGGCACTGGTTTAAACGAGTCTCTGAATCATTAAGAGCATGCTCAGAACAGAAGCACATGTACCCATGTGTCTGTACAGCAGATACCATTGAGTACACCTCCGGATCAGTACTCAAACTGAAGAGTTTGGTGACAGCGTTTGTATTGACTGTAAGCAGCATACAAGTTATGAAATAGATATAAATACATCCTGTGAAACTATAGGGTACGTGGAAGTAATCCACAGTGTGTAAAGTACTGTAGATTCACATTCGTTTTGGTTTTCAAACGACTATAAACATTCAAACTAGTTTTTGCAGGTTGCGCACTCTTTATTTGTGTGTTTTATATAGTGCTTGCACATTTATCAGCCTGTCTTGAAATCTCATTAGCAATGCTATATTTGACTGAGGGCATGTTTGGAAGTATAAATCAATGCAAATTAGATTAGTTTGCAACCAACGTGCATTGACAGAGGAATTGGCAAAAGTAATTTTAAAGCATTCTAATTATTGAGTATAACTTTAATTAAAAATGTGTGTGTTGATCATTGATATATTCTTTCTTTTCTAAAGCCACAATGTTAGCAGTCAAAAGGCAGTACCACGAATGAATTCTTTACAGAGTTCATTAACAGACCGCTGGAACTCTTAACGTCTCAAACGGGACTGTTTCGTGTACAAACCAGAGTGGTTGCATGGTGCTTCTTTTTGTAATAATCTTGGATGTGTTCTTCCCGCTGCACAGTGGCTTTGACCTGTAGAAGTCATGTTTGTGTAATGTGCAAATTGAAAAAATAAAACAACTTTAGCAAGTGGGTGCTCAGGAGAGCAGACAGCCCAGAGCAGTCATTTTCTACTCCTGCAACTGCTATTAAGTGACTGGAAAGCAAACATCGCTATGTGAAAGGCTCCCTTGATTGATGCAGAAAAATGAAATTGTCAGTCGTGAATAGAATGTCGTCTTTGTGACACTGAGCAGCATAGCCAGGAGCTGGGCTGCTGTTGGAAAACATGGATCGAGAATTGATTAGCAGTTTGCTACGCACGTGGACTGGTAGAGCTATACTGGTGTTCTTTTCTGAAAAGAGACTATTGGTTTGGTTCAAATTGCATGTACTGCTAACAATTGATAGAGACATTGCGTCTACAACCTTTTTGCCCAACATTGACTGCAAGCTAACAAGATAACAATGCTGTGAACTACAATTAGCACAGGCTCTAAAGATGTCAGAGAGATCGAAAGAGATAATGCCACTGGGATCAAAGGGGTCGCAAGAAGATAACAAAAGGCAGATGTATGGACCTTTTGTCTCCAGGAGTGTGAAGAATGCACTGAGTTCAGAGGTTGTCACACTAGACTACACACACAGACACACACTCACACAATAAATTAAATTACCTTTGCAATTGGTTAAGTGTCAGAGAAAGAGGAGGTGGACCATCTATACAGAAGGGTATTTAATGTCATGCAAACATTGTAATGATGAGTATTCTGTTTGTCCTGTACCTGGGACCAGACTCTGCATATTTCAATAAACCTGGCAACTGATTGAAGAAAAGGACATTTTCTTGAATCTACTTAATCACCATCATTTTTTGTAAGTTACTTCAGCTGCATTTCCATTTTGCATCACTTATCAGAGCGTCAGCAGCTAAGGGCTATTACCTTCTAGTCATGGGAGCAGGAAACGAGCCCAATAAAGCAACATGCAAGATTCTTGTAGCTGAAAAGAAAAAATAGCTAAAATAGAGGAAGAAGTCAGTTAAAATCCATGCATCCATGTTCTGTGCCAGTTCGTATTCGTGACTGTGTGTGTGTGTGTGTGTGCATCGTATGTGGGGTCCATGTGGACCTGAATGGAAGCATTAAGTTGCACTTGCTACTGATTTAATAAAATGTTTTGCCTCCCAGTTATATGTTTAAAAGACCAGGTTTTTTTTAGGTTGCGTTTGCTGTTTTCGTGGTTAGTAACGCTAGCTTCCCTCCCCAGGCCGAGTGCGCACCAGGAGGCAGAGTTCTGGCAGTGCTGCAGGGGGCAGCGCAACTCCAGCGGACAACCGGGGCCGCACCCGGGCCAAGGTCTCCCAGTCTCAACGTGAGTGTGTCCCCTCCTCTCGCATTGCGTGCTGGGGGAGGTTATTACTAATAAAGTGGGGCCTCCACTAAAATAGCATTTTAAATCTTCTCACTCTCTCTTTGTGTTTTGATAAAAAGGTTGAATTGTAAAGTGAACACTTGGAATGCTCTGTTAGTTTAAAAGTTATCACACATGCATACTTGGCTCTGTCTGTTTGAGTGTGTGTGTGTAACTCGCTTCTTTTCGCTATTCTGTCTGGCTTTCACATACAAGGATCCAGATCGGCTAACCCTGCTGGTGGTAAGGCTCTCTATTGTCTCCTCTGGTTAATGGCCCTCCCTTCATACCACTCTGGGTTGGGAGTGGGATAAGGCTCTCCTTGATCATAATGATCCTTTTGGAGCTGCTTGATGTTTTAAGGTTGCAAAGAAGGTTGTTCCCTGGTAGTTCTTAGTCATCATCATCATCATCCCTGCATCAATTTTCCTAGGAGACGACCACAATCCCTGAATAAAAGGACAGTACTTATTATAGATATGCTTTGTTTTTTTGTTTCTTGGTTGCTAATGCCATTTTGTAGTAACTGTCTTTGAGAAAGTGTGTGTGTTTCTCCTGCACTGAGCTGTGCCTCTGTTGGCTGCTGTTTGTTTGTAGCGGGCAGTCGCTCCGGCTCTCCAGGGAAGCTCCTGGGACACTCGTACGGGAGAGCTCAGCGGGGGGCTTTGGTGTCCACTCCCTCAGAGAAGAAAAGCAAGATCCCTCGCAGTCAGGGCTGCAGCAGAGAGACCAGCCCCAACAGACTGGGATTAGGTGAGGATACCGAGCCGTCAAGGGTTTGGGTGCTTGGCCCCTCGGGAACTTCGCATTGTCAGGGTGAAACGAGAGGGTTTGGAATGGCTTGTATCAGATAAGAGATACAGAGAGATATAGCTAATGGAAGAAACTACCCAATGCCTGCAAGTATGTGCTTAAACAAAATAAAAGTGCGGCTGCAGTGTGAATATCTGAGCGCTAGTAATGTGCTGAATGACTTCTTTTTAGAAGTAGCAAAAGGGTTTCTCTGTTAGGCTGTGTAACAGGGCAGCATCACGACCCAGGCTGGCAACCTGCAGGAAAAGAGCTGCACACGTTTATTAAACACAAAAACAAACAGGAAAAACCAAAAGGTTCAAACAAAAGAATAACACACTACCAAGTTGAAACTGTATAAAACACACTCACACGCACGCACGCACGCTCGCTCCCTCACTCACGCACTCACACACACACATTCTCGCTTACACACACACACTCGCTCGCAAACATTCTCATGCTCGCTTGCTCCCTCCCTCACTCACACACACACATGCTCGCTCTCTCACTCGCTCACACACACACACACTCGCTCACAAACACACTCGCTCCCTCACTGACTCACTCACTCATACACTCACACACATGCTTGCTCACAAACGCTCACTCGCTCCCTCACTCACACACATGCTCGCTCACACACACACACACTCTCGCTCCCTCACTGACTCACTCACTCACACACATGCTCGATCGCTCGCTCACAAACACTCTCACTCTCGCTCCCTCACAGACTCTCTCACTCACTCACACACATGCTCGATCGCTCGCTCACAAACTCTCACTCTCGCTCCCTCACTGACTCACTGACTCACTCACACACATGCTCGATCGCTCGCTCACAAACTCTCACTCTCGCTCCCTCACAGACTCTCTCACTCACTCACACACATGCTCGCTCGCTCGCTCACAAACACTCTCACTCTCGCTCCCTCACTGACTCACTGACTCACACACATGCTCGATCGCTCGCTCGCTCACAAACACTCTTACTCTCGCTCCCTCACTCACTCACACACATGCTCTCTCGCTCGCTCACAAACACTCTCACTCTCGCTCCCTCACTGACTCTCTCACTCACTCACACACATGCTCGCTCACTCGCTCACAAACTCTCACTCTTGCTCCCACACTGACTCACTCACTCACTCACACACATGCTCGATCGCTCGCTCACAAACACTCTTACTCTCGCTCCCTCACTGACTCACTCACTCACTCACTCACACACTCACACACATGCTCGATCGCTCGCTCACAAACACTCTCACTCACTCACACACATGCTCGCTCGCTCACTCACAAACACTCTCACTCTCGCTCCCTCACTGACTCGCTCACAAACACTCTTACTCTCGCTCCCTCACTCACTCACACACATGCTCGATCGCTCGCTCACAAACACTCTCACTCTCGCTCCCTCACTGACTCACTCACTCACTCACACACATGCTCGCTCGCTCGCTCACAAACACTCTCACTCTCGCTCCCTCACTGACTCAATCACTCACACACATGCTCGATCACTCGCTAACAAACACTCTCACTCTCGCTCCCTCACTGACTCACTCACACAAACACTCTCGCTCCCTCACTGACTCTCTCACTCACTCACACACATGCTCGCTCGCTCGCTCGCTCGCTCCCTCACTCACACACATGCTCGCTCACTCACTCACAGCTTCAGTAGAGCTCCCATCATGCATCAGGGAAGCTGTATCACTAAGAGGAAGGCAGGGAGATGTGTCTCACCAGTGTTCTGGTTGCCAATCTCAATGAATGTGCGCACATTTTATTTACTGATCTGTGTAATTGTTCACCTTGGCTTCTCACCTGTGTGCTGTTACTCATAGCGACTGCTCAGATCCCCATGACTGGCAGCTCATTACAAAAAATACCATCATTGCGGCGTCCTCCGGGGCTCGGCGACGCTGTCACTGCGGCGTCCTCCGGGGCTCGGCGACGCTGTCACTGCCCGTCCTCCGGGGCAGGGCGACGCTGTCACTGTGCCGTCCTCCGGGGCTCGGCGACACTGTCACTGCGGCGTCCTCCAGGGCTCGGCGACGCTGTCACTGCCCGTCCTCCGGGGCTCGGCAATACCCGGCATCCGGCAGGGATTCAGATGCTGATCAGACACACTAAGAGTAGCTTCTCTTGTCAAATGAGATCCTTGGTTTTCAATGCAGGTGCATATTAATCTGCATTGGAATTGAATTGAGTACAGACAGTAGCTATACTGCACCAGTAGCCAAATTAGATTTGTTTCAGCAAACCGAGGATTTTTTTGATAGAATACATAAACAGCATTTTAAATATGCTTCTATTAATCAGCATGGTCTCCTGGGATTATTACCCATTTAACTATCCTATTTATAAGATCTAGGACCTTGGGGGGATTTTTAATTCTAGCATTTCTCAAATGATTTGTGAATGTCAGGCTTGCCTGGTTCATGTTTAACTCGCTGTGTGTTCTTTTAGAAAATCACAAGGGAAACTTGTTGTCAAGGCAGGTCCAGTTCATCGTTTATCTCCTGTAATGCAGCTAATATCAGTTACTTAAATGTGATATAAATATACTTGTTTAGTAATAAATGTCATATTTTCAAGAGCTGTAATCTGAAACCAAATATTTTCTAGTTTTGAAACTCATTAGAATTTAATTGGTTTGCAAGCAATTCTTACTGTAAAGATGTGGGAAGAATCTCAAATCATAATCTGTTATATAATAAAAATGTGTTTGTGTGTGGGGGTGTGTGTGTGCTGGATTAAGTCTGAAGGTTGAGTGCATTTCTGTTTCTATCTCAAATCTGGCTCGGTTCATTTATTTCTTCTATACTTAACACACTGTTTTGTCTCTGTGGTTGACAAATTATGTTGCTGAAAAAACCCCACAAATCCAAACCCCTTTGAGAGAAAGGGCGGTTGGCTGCATTTGAAAGCCTCGCTCCATGCTAACCCTGCTCACATTGTGCCACTCTTCCCCACTGCACGCCAGCCCGGAGCAGCCGTATCCCTCGACCCAGCATGAGTCAGGGGTGCAGCCGCGACACCAGTCGTGAGAGCAGTCGAGATACGAGCCCTGCTCGGGGCTTCACTGCACTGGGTGAGTACAAGACGGGGCTGGACTCCCCGCTCCCCTCTCCCCACACCTCACAAGAGACTGCCAGCTGGAATGGGCTTGCTTTCTTTCCTTCCTCAGCTACCTGTCACCTCCCTTTTCCTCTCTCTTTGCATGTTCTGACTGTACAGTACCAACCTACTCTGTTGGGAAGCTAGTGTGCCAAAGTACTTTCTTGAAATAACAATCCACACCCAGGTGTGATGAACACAACAGTCTTGACTTGAGGAGCCAGGAACTGCCAGCAACATTGTGATGTGTACAAGCTCTCATTGACTGTCACTGTGTGGAGTGTGTGAGCTCTCAGTGACTGACTGTCACTGTGTGGAGTGTGTGAGCTCTCATTGACTGTCACAGTGTGGAGTGTGTGAGCTCTCATTGACTGTCACGGTGTGGAGTGTGCAGGCTCTCAGTGACTGTCAGTGTGGAGTGTGTGAGCTCTCATTGACTGTCACAGTGTGGAGTGTGTGAGCTCTCATTGACTGTCTTGATGTTGTGTGTGTGTGAGCTCTCATTGACTGTCACGGTGTGGAGTGTGCAGGCTCTCGGTGACTCACGGTGTGGAGTGTGCAGGCTCTCATTGACTGTCACGGTGTGGAGTGTGCAGGCTCTCATTGACTGTCACGGTGTGGAGTGTGCAGGCTCTCATTGACTGTCACGGTGTGGAGTGTGCAGGCTCTCATTGACTGTCACGGTGTGGAGTGTGCAGGCTCTCATTGACTGTCACGGTGTGGAGTGTGCAGGCTCTCATTGACTGTCACGGTGTGGAGTGTGCAGGCTCTCATTGACTGTCACGGTGTGGAGTGTGCAGGCTCTCATTGACTGTCACGGTGTGGAGTGTGCAGGCTCTCATTGACTGTCACGGTGTGGAGTGTGTGAGCTCTCATTGACTGTCACGGTGTGGAGTGTGCAGGCTCTCATTGACTGTCACGGTGTGGAGTGTGCAGGCTCTCATTGACTGTCACGGTGTGGAGTGTGCAGGCTCTCATTGACTGTCACGGTGTGGAGTGTGCAGGCTCTCATTGACTGTCACGGTGTGGAGTGTGCGGGCTCTCATTGACTGTCACGGTGTGGAGTGTGCAGGCTCTCATTGACTGTCACGATGTGGAGTGTGCTGGTTCTCATTGACTGTCACGGTGTGGAGTGTGCAGGCTCTCATTGACTGTCACGGTGTGGATTGTGCAGGCTCTCATTGACTGTCACGATGTGGAGTGTGTGAGCTCTCATTGACTGTCACGGTGTGGAGTGTGCAGGCTCTCATTGACTGTCACGGTGTGGAGTGTGCGGGCTCTCATTGACTGTCACGGTGTGGAGTGTGCAGGGTCTCATTGACTGTCACGGTGTGGAGTGTGCAGGCTCTCATTGACTGTCACGATGTGGAGTGTGTGAGCTCTCATTGACTGTCATGGTGTGGAGTGTGTGAGCTCTCATGGACTGTCACGATGTGGAGTGTGCAGGCTCTCATTGACTGTCACGGTGTGGAGTGTGTGAGTGACTGTCACGGTGTGGAGTGTGTGAGCTCTCATTGACTGTCACGGTGTGGAGTGTGCAGGCTCTCATTGACTGTCATGGTGTGGAGTGTGCAGGCTCTCATTGACTGTCATGGTGTGGAGTGTGCAGGCTCTCATTGACTGTCACGGTGTGGAGTGTGTGAGCTCTCATTGACTGTCACGGTGTGGAGTGTGTGTGAGCTCTCATTGACTGTCACGGTGTGGAGTGTGTGAGCTCTCATTGACTGTCACGGTGTGGAGTGTGTGAGCTCTCATTGACTGTCACGGTGTGGAGTGTGTGAGCTCTCATTGACTGTCACGGTGTGGAGTGTGCAGGCTCTCATTGACTGTCACGGTGTGGAGTGTGTGAGCTCTCATTGACTGTCACGGTGTGGAGTGTGTGAGCTCTCATTGACTGTCACGGTGTGGAGTGTGCAGGCTCTCATTGACTGTCACGGTGTGGAGTGTGCAGGCTCTCATTGACTGTCACGGTGTGGAGTGTGCAGGCTCTCACTGACTGTCACGGTGTGGAGTGTATAAGATTGTGTAACAGGGCTGGAGGGGAGGGCAGTCCTGCCTGTGTTGCTGCAGGTGCTGCTGCTCTTGTGATCTAAGTAACATGTGTTACAGTGTGTTTCTAAGGGGGGTATAATATGCAGTGAATAATGTTCGCAGTTAGATTTAATCACTGGTCATATTTCGTTGTCGGAACAAAACAATGGTTGCTACATGTCAATGCAGTTGTGTCCTTTTATGACTGATAGTTGGCCAGTTATCCTTCAGTATGATATGTAATCATCTGGTTTTGACCACATAGAGTGGTTTGACCTATTAGCAGGATATGCAATATTACATAAGAGCGCTATTATAAAAACCCTTTTAGGCTGCTTAAACAAGCCTATAGACAGTTTTATATCTGTTGTAAGCACAACGTACCCATTAATGGTGCATTCAAACGAAGCCAGGAGCAGTAACGTATACATTCATCATCTGTGTAATATCACACTGCAACCATTGGACCCTAGTTTAAAATGTGTATAATTTGCAAGGTATTGCATTTATTTAGAAATACTGTAGACTTCACAGCAGCAAGAGTTGACTTGTTTGCTAATGTTCCAGTAGTTTCATCATCCTAACTGAATTGTAATCCCCTTGTTTTGAACACTCTGTACCCGAGTGGTAACCTGGAATGATCTGGTGCTGATTTATCCACAAAGCACTTCTCCACTGTATTTGAATTCATTATAAATGTGTGAAAGATCTGAAGGAGAAGCTGGAGCTGTTAGTTGAGTGTCCAAATTATTCAATTTTCTTATAGCTTATTCAGTTTTTTTCCTGCAGCAAGATGCTTAGGAAAATGATACCCTTTGTTGAACATTAAGCGTGTTTGTGTTAA
Organism: Polyodon spathula; assembly: GCF_017654505.1. Taxonomy (NCBI): domain Eukaryota; kingdom Metazoa; phylum Chordata; class Actinopteri; order Acipenseriformes; family Polyodontidae; genus Polyodon; species Polyodon spathula. The sequence continues at coordinate 691,929 of NC_054544.1, forward strand.
ACCCCAGAGCAGCTCCTGAAACAATGTGTTCGGTGGGGACCAGGGCTGGCCAAAGCTGGCCCTTCCACTCCTGGTCTTTGTTCCAAAACCCTGTTCTAAATTGTTTGATTGAACCAAAATTTAACCTGCATGCAAACCCTGGAGTAGTTCATTATCGAGTCTTACGTATTAAACCTGGAGTGGAATGGCCGTGCAGGACTGTGATTGGACAGCCCTGGTGTAAACCATGTACTTTAGACTTCATTTCAAATGTAGCTGTCAAACGCGTGCTGTATCCTGAATAACTGCGGTACGTAGGGTGCTTTTACACTGTCACGTCTCTGATTGATGTTTGTGTTTTCATGGTTTCCTTTTACATCCGTCCTTCCCAGGAGGTTTGAAAGTTTGTTTTTTTTGTATGGTATGAATGCTGGGCATTGGTTTCATTTTGTGTATTGTTACTACAGTGGGCCCAACAATTTTTCTTTTTACTCTGGGCTTCACTGTAACACTTGTCATGTAACTGGTGTTTGTTTAGTGCAGCCACCTCTGCATAGGGATCTTGTCTGGAGAATGGTAGGACAGTCTCTGGTGCTTGTGAATGTAGTCTTTCTTGTCTGTGCTGAAGATCCAGAGTCCAGCAGGGTGCATCAGAACCACTTTGCAGTGTGTGGGTAGGATCCCTGTCATGATCCCAGTGCATATCCCTGCATGTCACCGTGTCTCTGAGAACGCATGGAAAGGGATTGCTCACGTCCCTCCAGTCCAGGTAGTAAGGCTCCCTGAGGAGCTGTATTAACCCCTGGGGTGTTGCCCTTCCTTTCCTTACAGCTTCCAGGCGTCACTCCAGGTCCACCAGTGCTCTCTCCACTGCCGAGTCTATCGGACAGCCAGGTGAACCCGTGCTAGCCACTCGCATGTCTTTCAGTGTCACACACTATTTATTTTTAAGTTCACTTATTTTTCCATTCCTTCTTTTGTTGTGTTTTATTTATTTTTTTTACAATTTGTTTAATTTTTTAGCTTCGGAGAAGGACATTGCATCCTCTTCAGGAGTGTTTCTCTTTGTAGTTTGTGTTTCTCATTGGTTTTGGTAGCAGTACATACTGTGTGCTGGTTTTGTAATTTTACACCATGTGTTTCTTCTTCTTTATTATGTATCTCCTAACCATTCCATGCTTCCTTTTTATGTTTCTCACAAGTCCTTTCCAATGTGACTCCTCAGCTTGGTTTACTTTCTAGAGGACATTTTCTTCTGTGTTTCCATTTGTATCAAGCTATTGCAACTTGATCATAGAAACACAGTCTCTCAGAGTGTCCTTTGGACTTGTATATTCTTGGTTCAATGTCTGGTATACAATTGCAGTATTAAGAAGATTGCATTAGTGGTATTAAAACAGATGAAAGAAACAGAGGGATACTTTCTTGTCTGTTTTACATGAGTTACACCTTTTAAAGTGCTTAGGAGTCCCTGGATTAAAATGACTTGGTTGTTTTGGTTTTAGTTCTGTAGTATTAGTTCATTGCAGCCTGTGGTTTTGCTGTCTGATGAATGTTTTCAAGCTCTTGAGGTGTATCCAGTTGTTGAGTTGCATGCACCTCTCTCACTGATCCTGCTTCTCTTCTTTTGTAGATCGGTTTGGGCTGTCCCATCAAGCCAGGATTTCTGCTTCAGTGAACGCCATGCGGGTTCTGAGCACCAGTACAGAAGTGGAGGCTGCAGTCGCTGATGCACTGGTGCGAATCCATAACCAATCCATACATTGTCATATTCCTTGTTCTGCTAACTGGGGTAGCCATGAATATTGCATTGTTCAATGTTGCACTTTCTGTGTTAAAGTAGTGTTCACCTGCTTGGAAGAAGCTATCCTAATTCTTAAGTAACTGTTTTTGTGTTGTTTACTTTCTGTGCTTGTAAAATAATGTTCTGCTTTTCCCTCCTTATTATTCCCAATGTCTTCAGCTGTTGGGAGACTCCAGGAATCAGGTAGTTTGGATTTTATTCTTTCTTGTATGATTTTCAGCTACTGTACTAACCAGACATCCTTTACACTGAATTACACTGCGGTGCTCTGATTCAGGATTCCATACCGCAGCAGTGGAATGATGGGTATATTGAAAGTGTGCTAAATGCCATAGTGTTCAGAGCAGCATGTAACAGTGTTATCATGTGATAAAGGGCCTGCGTTTAGTAACACGGTCAGTGTGTGTGTGTGTGTTTCAGAGCTGCGTGTAGCAGTGTTCCCCACATTGTTCAGTGACACTGTCAGTGTGTGTGTGTGTGTTTCAGAGCTGCGTGTAGCAGTGTTCCCCACATTGTTCAGTGACACAGTCAGTTTGTGTGTGTGTGCGTTTCAAAGCTGCGTGTAGCAGTGTTCCCCACATTGTTCAGTGACACAGTCAGTTTGTGTGTGTGTGCGTTTCAAAGCTGCGTGTAGCAGTGTTCCCCACATTGTTCAGTGACACGGTCAGTGTGTGTGTGTTTCAGAGCTGCGTGTAGCAGTGTTCCCCACATTGTTCAGTGACACGGTCAGTGTGTGTGTGTGTTTCAGAGCTGCGTGTAGCAGTGTTCTGCACATTCTTCAGTGACACACTTTCTGTTTCAGAGGAAGCCAGTGCGGAGGAGGTTTGATCCCCCGGGCCTGTACTCCGACGACGATGCTAACAGCGACGCGTCCAGCGCCTGCTCCGAGCGCTCCTACGGTTCCAGGAATGGGGGCGTCCCTCACTACCTGCGGCAGACTGAGGACGTGGCCGAGGTCCTGAACCACTGTGCCAGCTCCAACTGGTCTGAGAGGAAGGAGGGCCTTGTGGGCCTGCAGAATCTACTGAAGAGCCAGAGGACACTGAGGTGGGTAAAGCATCCCTCAAGAGGCACTGCTGAAATGAGTGGAGCACATCCCTCGAGAGGCACTGCTGAAATGAGTGGAACACATCCCTCGAGAGGCACTGCTGAAATGAGTGGATCACATCCCTCGAGAGGCACTGCTGAAATGAGTGGAGCACATCCCTCGAGAGGCACTGCTGAAATGAGTGGAGCACACCCCATCGAGAGGCACTGCTGAAACGAGTGGAGTGGCACATCCCTCGAGAGGCACTGCTGAAAACCCTCGAGAGGAGTGGAGCACATCCCTCGAGAGGCACTGCTGAAATGAGTGGAGCACATCCCTCGAGAGGCACTGCTGAAATGAGTGGATCACATCCCTCGAGAGGCACTGCTGAAACGAGTGGAGCACATCCCTCGAGAGGAACTGCTGAAACGAGTGGAGCACAACCCTCTAGAGGCATTGCTGAAACGAGTGGAGCACATCCCTCGAGAGGCACTGCTGAAATGAGTGGAGCACATCCCTCGAGAGGCACTGCTGAAACAAGTGGAGCACAACCCTCTAGAGGCATTGCTGAAATGAGTGGAGCACATCCCTCGAGAGGCACTGCTGAATTGAGTGGAGCACATCCCTCGAGCCGTCTTTGAGCGGGGTGGACTGTATTCTTTAATTTTTTTATTTTTTTTTCAGTCGTGTTGAACTGAAAAGGCTTTGTGAAATCTTCACCAGAATGTTTGCTGATCCTCACAGCAAGGTGAGTTTACCTGCTTTTACTGTACAGTGCAAACCACCCGTTCAAGCGGCTCTTTCGGTTTGTTTGTTTTGTTGATTAAAATCATTTGTGTGTCAGTGCATGGCATGCTGTGATATTTAATTAAGGATCATCGAAATGCAAACAGTTACTATTTCTGCAAAAAGCATACTTTCCGTTAAAATCATTTGAAAGTGTTTAAATTGGCAATCTGTGCACAAGAAAATAGTTTTTATTTTATTTCCTGTAAGTCTGGGCAGAGATAGGGGATCCATGCTATTGTATTGTTGAAATCTCTTCTAAAGTCATTGATACAGCACAAAATGGTCAACACTGACCTATAGTGGGACAGCCATCACTTTGAACACGAGTGTAGAAATGGCATAGATGTTATTCACTGCTGTTAAAAACACTTGCCTGGAGAGGGCACTGTTTTGTGTTTAAGTTCCTCTACGAACACGTTCTTACTTTTTTCTTTCCATATTTAAGCACAAAATGTATTTGCTTGAGGAGATACCTTATTCATAACAAAGAGGGAGATGAAGGGACACATTAGGAATTGTATTAGGATTGATTTTATGTCTGTTTTGGCTCAGATAACAAAACTGATCAAAGTAATACACTGTGCAGTTATTCTAGAGTATGTCCTGTGCAAAGTTTTGATTTAAAAACAACAATAATAATGATAAGCGCATCTGCATGTTTTAATAATTCTGAAGAGAGTTTTACTATGTGGTGCTAACAGAGTGTTTATCTTGTTGCATGTTTTGCCTCTGGTTGGATCACAACATCAGAGAGTAAGTGTGTGTGTTTTTTTTCTAACTGGTGAAGTCAGCAGACAGCTGTATTGTAAGAGGTTTTTAAAGTGTACAGTGAAAAGAAGTACACGTGTCTTTTTAATGCATGCTCTTAAAAATTGGATATTTTAGGCTGGCGTGATTGTTATACAGTGCTTTCTTACATAATCTAAGCGATGCGTATAGCTAAGAATATAGATTTTTATATAGATTGTATGTAAACTTTTGATTTAGTGCTTCCGTTTGATTTCTGGAGTGTTTTGACAGGGTTAGGTGAAGGTTTTCCAGTTCTCCTGTATAGAAGTGCTTGTGTTCACTCTGTATACGGGTAAGGAACATGCCCTTGGCGATGCTGGCCTCTCTATGTGACGGGTGTATGTGTTGTACCTGCCAGGTATTCAGCATGTTCTTGGAGACCCTGGTTGATTTTATTACCATCCATAAAGAGGACCTGCAGGACTGGCTGTTTGTGCTGCTGACACAGTTGTTAAAGAAGATGGGTGCTGACTTGCTGGGCTCTGTGCAGGCAAAAGTGCAGAAAGCGCTGGATGTCACCAGGTCAGTTCATCTCCTTTTCTCTTTTGAAATCTTCCTCCTATTTTGACTTGCTGGCAGTGTTCACCAGCGATGCTTCTTGTTGTTTTTGTCTTCACAGGGACTCCTTCCCTTTCGATCAACAGTTTAACATTCTGATGAGGTTTATAGTTGATCAAACACAAACGCCAAACCTCAAGGTACGTATCTGGAGTGTCCCTCGGAAAAAAGCAGCAGTGTTGTATCAGTTTATTTGGCCAATGTCTCAGTGTGAACTTCCATCATTCTACTTGAAGAGGTCACACGAAGCACGTGGAAGAGCAGAGTTGCCTCTGGGAGTTTCACACGAAGCAGTGTGGAAGAGCAGAGCTGTCTCTGGGAGTTTCACACGAAGCAGCATGGAAGAGCAGAGCTGCCTCTGGGAGTTTCACACGAAGCAGTGTGGAAGAGCAGAGATGCCTCTGGGAGTTTCACACAAAGCAGCATGGAAGAGCAGAGCTGCCTCTGGGAGTTTCACACGAAGCAGTGTGGAAGAGCAGAGCTGTCTCTGGGAGTTTGACACGAAGCAGCATGGAAGAGCAGAGCTGCCTCTGGGAGTTTCACACGAAGCAGTGTGGAAGAGCAGAGCTGCCTCTGGGAGTTTCACACGAAGCAGTGTGGAAGAGCAGAGATGCCTCTGGGAGTTTGACACGAAGCAGCATGGAAGAGCAGAGCTGCCTCTGGGAGTTTCACACGAAGCAGTGTGGAAGAGCAGAGATGCCTCTGGGAGTTTGACACGAAGCAGCGTGGAAGAGCAGAGTTGCCTCTGGGAGTTTCACACGAAGCAGCGTGGAAGAGTAGAGCTGTCTCTGGGAGTTTCACACGAAGCAGCGTGGAAAAGCAGAGTTGCCTCTGGGAGTTTCACACGAAGCAGCGTGGAAGAGTAGAGTTGCCTCTGGGAGTTTCACACGAAGCAGCATGGAAGAGCAGAGCTGCCTCTGGGAGTTTCACACGAAGCAGTGTGGAAGAGCAGAGATGCCTCTGGGAGTTTCACACAAAGCCTCAGTCTCTTACTGCTGTCTTTCATGTGATCTGTGCAGGGAAGTGGTACAATTGCAGCTTTGAAATAGGATTGACATTCAGGTCATTAGTAGCCTTTAAACAGGAATGTTTCAGACCTATGAAATGGTGCTGATACATATTTGGTAAGATTTGACTTTAGGGATCCATAAGTAATTATATAGCGTTGTACTTTTCTGTCTCCTTTTTCTTTCTTTCTTTCTGATGTTTCTGTTTATTTCCCCGTGGTCCAGGTAAAGGTTGCAATCCTGAAGTATATAGAGTCTCTGGCTAGGCAGATGGACCCCACTGACTTTGTGAATTCCAGTGAGACCCGACTGGCTGTTTCTCGAATTATAACCTGGACAACAGAACCAAAGAGCTCTGACGTGAGAAAGGTAAGCTGTCTGGATTTGGTCACAATCTCCAGGTGTCTTTTAAAAACACGTAAAAGCAATCAGGAAAACAGCAATTTAGTTTTTTCCAAGAAAGGAATGGATAATCACACATATCCAGGGATGGAAGCAGGACTCCCAGTGTATAGTAAAACCTGGAATGGCTCAAACTGCTATGCAATGGGAGCCTTACTTCCATCCCTGTTTCTGCTATGTGTGTATTTCTATTTTTATGAACAGATTTGTTTAAGCTGTTGGTGGTGAATGTGGTCAGGTAGATCCTTTCTAGGAGTTCCTCTTGAGTTCAAACCCAACCCCATTCCCGCCTGCTGAAGTGTCTTCCCCACAAAGAAAGGTGTTTCATTGCGGGGCTGATTACCTGAATCAGTGCATTGGGAGGATACTCAGCACTCAGGCAAAGCCAGCACATCAGTCAACGGTTTGAAAAAGATTGCAGAGATGGTGACAAAGGGGGACCCTTTTTATAATGTTTCTGTTTCAAAAGTAAGCATTTAATTCAAGATCTGTACCCACATACAGTGCCTTAGAATAGAAATTCCTGACATACTGTTAATAGCACATGCAGTTGTGCTTCTGCTTGACTCTTATTAAAGAAGACGGGAGCTGACTTGTTGAGCTCTGTGCAGGATGGAAAAGGTTAGAACATAAAATCTGTTTGCTAGTAAATGCATTGATATAGTGTTGTTTATTCTTGTTTTTTTGTAATAATGAAATGCCCAGATCAAGCTCATGCCTGCTTTGACCTCCCCTACACCCGCTCTAATGCACTTCTCTGTTTTTATTGTATATTGCGGTACTGATACCGAGGGCAGCAGTAATTCAGTCTCAGAGTGAATGTACTCTGCAGGCTTGGCCGGTCAGGCTGTAGCTTTTTATTTTACTCCCGGTACAATTTGGCTTACGAAGCATAGCAGTGCATCCCTTCAGGCTACAGCTGTAGCTGTGTTCTAGCCTTGAGAGCATGCTGCTGCATTGTAAGCAGCTTAAAGGAGGGTTTTACATTCTTTCACTAATTACTGTACATTATGTATAGTTCTGATGACCCTTCCCAAGCCCCGTCTCAAGCCCACCTGCAGCATGTGAATATCATGCTTTGGATTGAGCTGCTCATTGATATGGGGTTTTAGTTTAGCTTTATTGTTTCAGGGATTCATTGTTTCAGATTGATTTCAGGGGTTTGATACAAATTGGGTTAAACTGTAATCATGGTATATTCTTATACATGATATCTTGATTGCAGTGAAATGCTTTGCACATTTCTTTATATGTCCTTCATAATGACTTCTGCTATGTGCAGTAATAATCCCTGACCTTTCCTGATAATTTATTAACAAGGAAAAGTGATGAATGACCTTCCTATCCTACCAAATCCCTTTAGAATGGGTTTTCTTTTGTATTGTATTATTGGGCTTCGCCCGCAACACACATTAACATTGGCTCTCATGGTGAAGTGAAGAGCGTTTGCCTTCCAGTAACTTCATGAGAAAATGTCCTGCATTACCACAAGCCTTGCCGAACTGTGCAGGCTGAACCTTCAAACACTGCATTTTCTTGTTTCCTGAGAAGCGCGGTTGCAAAGACCTTTATCAACCCCCAGCCATAAAACTGAGTGCTGGTAAACAGTACCGCTCCTTCTCAAAGCTTGAAAGCCAGCTGTAAAGTGTTAATGGTGGGAACTGCCTTTGTAGAAGTAATGCCTGTAATGCAGTAGTTGTTTATGTAGGTTTTTTCCTGTGTGTTTGTGTTGCTCTTGTGTTGATACCCAGATGTATAGTGGAACACGGCTGCTAATCTTGTTCCCCTGCCTGGGTGCAAGGAAGCCCAGCACTGGCTTGTGCCACAACACCAGGGGAACAGGGACTGTGTTTATACAGCAGCAGCAGCACACTGCGAGTAATGCTGTGTCTCTGTGGCACAGGCCACTGCTACACCTACTCTCCCAGCATCAGTATTGTGCTGGTATTTTAAAAGAAGGTAAACCTGTGTTTGTTGTTTTGTTTCCTAACCCTACCATTCTACCTGTTAAACCCAGACCCTTCATAACTGGGTGACTGATGCGTTGCCTAGCAGGTCCAGTACCACCCCTTCAGTGCCTGGGGAAGGAAACCTGGAAGAAAGGTGCAAGCAGGTAGACTGAAATGCAAGCAACTGCACAATATACTAATCACAATGAAACGAAACATTAAACCAACAGCGTGGCCTGTCTCAATAACCTGGCTCTGTCTGGCTGGCTTTAAATCACTATTTGTGTGTGCATCCGTCTGTCTGCTTGTCTTTTTTCAGTTTTGTTTTTTGTTTTGTTTATTTTGAGCTGGGTTGAGGGCTGCTGGTAGTGTATACAAGAATGTTTGTTACTGGGTTACAGTATGTTATTGGCAGGCCTGCTATCAGATCTCAAACCTACAGGACAGCCTCTGGCAGCAGAAGAATCTGTGCTCTGTGGAATTGTTTGTTGTTAATATCTTCGTTTAAGTTACAAGCATTGTGATCTTGCCACATGTCTCTGTGGAGGGAGGTTGTGAATGCTGAGCTAAAGTCAACAGCTCAAATGCTGTTGAAATAAAGTGTATCATCTAGAACTTGTCTTCCGAATTGTTATTATTACATTTCTCATTAAAGTTTATAAAGTGCATCATCTAGAACTTCTCTATTATTATTGTTATTACATTGCCTATTAACATTTCCATCTAGATACAGTTAGAGCATCAGATTTTCCAATCCTAAATTAATATGTTTTATAAATCTTCATGCTTCTTGTAGGGGGTAAAAAGGGGCAAAGAAGAAAGTAATGAAGAGTGACTGGATTAGTTAAACAAGGGGACATGTTAATGCATTTTTTCAGAAAAAAGATACAGGAGTAAAAAGTAGAAAGCTACAAAGGCATGTTTACTTTCTCAACTCTCATGTATATGATGATAACCCTATGATCATTTTATAATTCATGTCCTCACAGGTGTTCAGTACTGTACAGTCCCTTCAAAACGCTGTACTAAACAAATGCATAATAAATCCTGCATTAGCTGACTCTTATAAACTTGGGATTGCCTGCTTTCAAAGCACAATCAAAGTTGTGTGCTTGACTGCAGCAGTTAACCTTGCCTGTGTGTGGATCTCCAGTGTGAGAGCTTATTAACTGAAGACTGCAGCACCGCGCTACTAAAACTAAACTGAGAGCTGCGTGCTGCATTCCCTAATGTGAAAGCTTGGTGTAGCAGCAGCTGCATGCAGGCTTGGTAATCTAGTATGTGTTTAGAACCCGACCCTGTAACCGGGCAAACCCACACTATTGGACTCATCCTAAGAGAGATTCTGCAGTCGCGGAGTTACAGAAGCACTTGCTTGGTTCTGTTCTTTAAGCCTCCAGAGGTGCTTGGGTGCATCATTGCATTTGCTTTTTATTCTGCAACTGGTTCTGGAAATCCTGAAAAAACTAACTAAATAAATAACCTGTAAAATGTATGTATATGTTTGCACACATATTCCCATACATTAGGTGTGTTGCAGTTGACATTCTTTAGTATGTATACCAGACATTACAAAAAGAAAGTTTGCCCAGTTTAGGGTTGAGTCCTAATCACTGTATAGCTGTGTGTTAATAACAGGTTTAACATTAATGATTCCTTTTTAAATTCCATGGTCTAGCAAGAACGCATTATATTCCTGTCCAACATGCATCCCACTGAGGGGTCCTGAATTATAATCTGTTACATGACTTGACTAAGTCTTCCTACATGAGACCCACAATAGTATCATACAGTGCACTTAATCAGGTTATCTCTGTTAAGGTAAGAGAACAAGTGATTTTGTAATAAAAAAAAAAAAAAGAGGAGAGGGGTGGAAGTTGTCAGATTTTTATATGCCGTCCATTTTCACGTTATTTCAGAATGTAGATATTGCTCCTTTTTAAAAAAAAAAAAAAAAAAAAAAAAAAAAAAAAATTAAATTGTATGCCTCGTTTTCTTTTCTCCGACATGGTCTCTTTCTTCTCTGAAGTGATTGTCTGTGTTCCCCAGGCTGCTCTGGTCTCTCTTTTCTCTGAAGTGATTGTCTGTGTTCCCAGGCTGCTCTGGTCTCTCTCTTTTCTCTGAAGTGATTGTCTGTGTTCCCAGGCTGCCCTGGTCTCTGTTTTCTGAAGTGATTGTCTGTGTTCCCAGGCTGCTCTGGTCTCTCTCTTTTCTCTGAAGTGATTGTCTGTGTTCCCAGGCTGCCCTAGTGTCTCTCTTTTCTCTGAAGTGATTGTCTGTGTTCCCAGGCTGCCCTGGTCTCTCTCTTTTCTCCGAGTGATTGTCTGTGTTCCCAGGCTGCCCTGGTCTCTCTCTTTTCTCCGAGTGATTGTCTGTGTTCCCAGGCTGCCCTGGTCTCTCTCTTTTCTCTGAAGTGATTGTCTGTGTTCCCAGGCTGCCCTGTTCTCTCTCTTTTCTCCGAGTGATTGTCTGTGTTCCCAGGCTGCCCTGGTCGCTCTCGCTCTCTCTCCTCTGAAGTGATTGTCTGTGTTCCCAGGCTGCCCTGGTCTCTCCCTCCCTCTCTCCTCTCTCTCTTTCTTTCTCTTTCTTCTCTGAAGTGAATGTCTGTGTTCCCCAGGCTGCCCAGGTGGTCTTGATTTCTCTCTTTGAGTTGAACACCCCCGAATTCACCATGCTGCTGGGTGCCTTGCCAAAAACATTCCAGGACGGTGCCACCAAGCTCCTGCACAGCCACCTGAAGAACTCCAGCAACACCAGTGTGGTAAAAAACACACCTATTGGCTTTCTTTGCATAAGAGACTTTGGTTTGCTTTTTAAATTGTCTAATAATTGTACACAATTGTTATTCTAACAAATAGCATCAGCTCTTCAAATTTATCCACTTGATTGAATTGTCAGTGTATAAGAAATGTGAAAGATCTCAGATGAGGCTATCCTCATTTTTTACAGTTCAGTTTGAGTATGATAAACCCACTGCTTACAACCAATGTATTTGCCTTGCTGTAACCCACAACCCCCAGCCATGGCTTCTGATGGATTCTCTTCCCCTCTCCAGGGCTCTCCAAGCAACACGATTGGACGAACCCCCTCACGACACTCCAGCAGCAGAACCAGTCCCCTCACCTCGCCAACCAACTGTTCCCATGGAGGACTGTCACCAAGGTAACGCTGTGCGTCCCAGCACACCCATGGTGACAAGCTGGAGTGTCTGAAATGGGAAATTAGGTCAAATCAGTTTCATGCACAATTATAGCCAGTGGCTTAATAAAATCGCACCCACGTCATACTGACCCAATTCCTAAAAAGAACAAATGCCCCTTTTATTACTGTAGTGTGAATACTTGGGTATAGCAGTTGATACAGTAAATGTAGGACATTATAGAAGTGTATAGAAACGAAACAAGACAGGCAAAAAGATTTCCCTATAAATCCTTGACTAATTTCCCATTGCAGCATGTTTTTTTTTCATTCTGCTGTCTTTAGTTCAATGCTATTACCAAAGTGGAGTGCTCTGTTATTAAAGTGTGACTCTATACAGTACGGATGGGGTGGTCTTGTTGCTACAGTGTAGCGTGTCAGCGTGGCACTTCATTGATCACTGATTACGGGTTTTGTCTGTTTAGTTTTTGGAATGAAGCGGGACTATTAATGTGACTTGGTATGAATGACTATACAGTAAGCCCCTATGGAAAGCACAAACTCCATTGGCTATATATAATAGGCCTTTTTTAAGTGCGTTGATCCTAAGTAAGCAATTCCAAACCATGCAAGTCTTTTAAAAAGGTAAACACAGAGTACGGTTTCTGTTAGTAAAGCTCTCCTGTGTGCTGGGATTGATAGTAGACTGTTCTGATTGTGACACCGTGCCTAGCTGACTGAACTCTGTAACCCAACATATTCCTTTGATCATCTCCTTTTTAATTTTTTTTAAGAATCAAATATCCAAAAAAAGTCTGTTTATTTTATCGGACTAAAAAAAGAGCATTCCCATTTTGTTTCCATGCTTTAATTCTTTACAGTTTTCTCTAATAATTGCATGCCCCTAACAAGCCAATGGAACTATAGTTTTCTTTTTTCTCTTTCTCTTTCTCTTTTTCTCTGTTTTTGTTGACCCTCCCTTCCTTCCCTTCCTCCTGACTGTTGTGTGGCTGCAGTCGCTTGTGGGGTTGGAGTGCTGACGGGCTGTCCAAGCACCCCCCTCCCCCCTCTCAGCCTCACTCCATCCTTGCTCCACCCCCTCACAGGGCCTTCAGACGCTCTTACTCTCCCAGGTAACCAGCAAGCACCAGCCGGGGTGCCACGGTATTTACAGGGAAGGAAGAGAACCCGCATGCCCTATACCACCACCCCCCACCCCCCCACGTTTGACACTAATTTATATGTATGACATGTGTTTTGACTGTTAAAGTTTGCCCCGTAACTTGACATGTAGCATTGACTGTGCCAGACAACCGTTCGAAGCCACAGCTGCGAATATGTATATATGTATGTATGTGTGTGTGTGCGTACTTTTTAAATCGTCCTTTTTTATCTGGTATAGTGAGGTATCCATACCAGGTTAGCGTTACCTCTTCAGTGGCGAGAAAGACGTTGTTTGCATTCTGGAATATCCGGTTACTTCTCAAACTGACTTTGCAGTTTATGGCTGGACAACGTGGAGAACTGCTGGGACTGTTTTAAGAAACCATGCAGGGCACGGCAGAAGAGATGATGCCAGCGTACCTAGATGAATGCATGTGCAGAGAAAGGTACGGCAGGAATTGTCGAGATGCCTTTGTAAATATTCTGGATCAGATCACACAGCTGCGCAGAGGTGGGACCGGGGGCAGCGGCAACAAACCAGCCATTTAACCACCAAAAGGTCTTTCAGGAGAGATCCAAGTCTTTAAAAAGAGCTGAAAGTTTAAGATTTTTTTTTTTAAACAATTTTTTCGGGAAATACTGTAGTTCACGGAGAAGGAGCAAAGAGTTATCGGAATGGCAGGTTTTGAATTGATTTGAATACTTTTGCTTTTTTTCAATACTTGTAATTTAATCCTTGTTGTCCGATTCAGACTCATTCAATATCTCATGTACACTTCAGTTTCTCAAAGGTCAGCATTTGCATCAGTGTCATCAGTCATGTTTATTGTGATAAATGAAATACCAATCATATATATATATATAAGGAGAACCCACACCCTGGAGCAAAATGAAGCACATTTAATTATGGGTATTGTTATTGATCTGCAGCAATACTTTTAAAAATTGGATACATAACACATATTGCAGAGCTAGTGATCAAAACTGCTTATAGGAACATAATATTATGAAACCCCAGTGAAACATCGTCACAAGTACAATACTGCAGTGAATATCTCATCATATTGAAACCCCAGTGAAACATCGTCACCAGTACAATACTGCAGTGAATATCTCATCATATTGAAACCCCAGTGATGTATCCTCACCAGTACAATACTGCAGTGAATATCTCATCATATTGAAACCCCAGTGATACATCGTCACCAGTACAATACTGCAGTGACTATCTCATCATATTGAAACCCCAGTGATACATCGTCACCAGTACAATACTGCAGTGAATATCTCATCATATTGAAACCCCAGTGATACATCGTCACCAGTACAATACTGCAGTGAATATCTCATCATATTGAAACCCCAGTGATACATCGTCACCAGTACAATACTGCAGTGACTATCTCATCATATTGAAACCCCAGTGATGTATTCTCACCAGTACAATACTGCAGTGAATATCTCATCATATTGAAACCCCAGTGATACATCGTCACCAGTACAATACTGCAGTGAATATCTCATCATATTGAAACCCCAGTGATACATCGTCACCAGTACAATACTGCAGTGAATATCTCATCATATTGAAACCCCAGTGATACATCGTCACCAGTACAATACTGCAGTGAATATCTCATCATATTGAAACCCCAGTGATACATCGTCACCAGTACAATACTGCAGTGAATATCTCATCATATTGAAACCCCAGTGATACATCGTCACCAGTACAATACTGCAGTGAATATCTCATCATATTGAAACCCCAGTGATACATCAGTCACCAGTACAATACTGCAGTGAATATCTCATCATATTGAAACCATATGGGAGATATTGAAATTGGAGAAGGAATCTATGAAAAAGACCTAGCAGTTTTTGTTGACTCAGAAATGTCTTCATCTAGAAATGTGGGGAAGCTATGAAAAAAGGCTAACAAGATGCTCGGATACATTGTGAAAAGTGTTGAATTTAAATCAAGGGAAGTAATGTTAAAACTGTACAATGCAGTAGTAAGACCTCATCTTGAATATTGTGTTCAGTTCTGGTCAGTGCTATAAAAAAAGATATTGCTGCTCTAGAAAGAGTGCAAAGAAGAGCGACCAGAATTATTCCGGGCTTAAAAGGCATGTCATATGCAGACAGGCTAAAAGAATTGAATCTATTCAGTCTTGAACAAAGAAGACTACATGGCGACCTAATTCAAGCATTCAAAATTCTAAAAGGTATTGACAGTGTCGACCCAAGGGACTTTTTCAGCCTGAAAAAAGAAACAAGGACCAGGGGTCACAAATGGAGTTTAGAAAAAGGGGCATTCAGAACAGAAAATAGGAGACACTTTTTTACACAGAGAATTGTGAGGGTCTGGAATCAACTCCCCAGTAATGTTGTTGAAGCTGACACCCTGGGATCCTTCAAGAAGCTGCTTGATGAGATTTTGGGATCAATAAGCTACTAACAACCAAACAAGCAAGATGGGCCAGAATGGCATCCTCACCAGTAAACTTACTGCAGTGAATATCTCATCATATTGAAACCCCAGTGATACATCGTCACCAGTACAATACTGCAGTGAATATCTCATCATATGTTTGTTTCATTTTGCATGGGATTTTTTTTTTTTTTTTGTCCTGCTTTTCTTATTTTAGTATTGTATTTGTTTGCACAGCCCTTCTTATTCTTCTCATGCTGTTTAAGTAGGGGGTTCCCTGAGCCCTCCCCTCGGGAACAGCTTATTTGAGTTTCGTTTGGTCAAACTTTCAATCTGCCGGACACCTGATTTCTATTAAATGTATGTTGCAATCGATCAGTTTCAATAGATTTCTTTGCAATCAATGGCCTGCTTTACATTTCATAAACAAAACAATCCAACACTAAAATAACTTGTTCTCTGTAACATGAAGAAAAAAAATGTCAAAAGCTTTAGCAATGTCACCTATTCTGTAATTGCAATAGTAATTGTCAATTTGATTTTATTTAAGAAATGTAAAGATTCTTGTGAAGTATTATTTTTCCTTTGAAGTTCTGGTGCACAGGAAATGCTCGGGAACAGCCCTGTCTCCTAGCGCTTCAGACATGCAAGGTTACAGACCGTTTCAAAGACATGCCCTGTGACAGCCCTGTCTCCTAGCGCTTCAGACATGTAGGTTACAGACCGTTTCAAAGACATGCCCTGTGACAGCCCTGTCTCCTAGCGCTTCAGACATGCAGGTTACAGACCGTTTCAAAGACATGCCCTGTGACAGCCCTGTCTCCTAGCGCTTCAGACATGCAGGTTACAGACTGTTTCAAAGACATGCCCTGTGACAGCCCTGTCTCCTAGCGCTTCAGACATGCTGGTTACAGACCGTTTCAAAGACATGCCCTGTGACAGCCCTGTCTCCTAGCGCTTCAGACATGCAGGTTACAGACTGTTTCAAAGACATGCTCTGTGACAGCCCTGTCTCCTAGCGCTTCAGACATTCAGGTTACAGACCGTTTCAAAGACATGCCCTGTGACAGCCCTGTCTCCTAGCGCTTCAGACATGCAGGTTACAGACAGTTTCAAAGACATGCCCTGTGACAGCCCTGTCTCCTAGCGCTTCAGACATTCAGGTTACAGACAGTTTCAAAGACATGCCCTGTGACAGCCCTGTCTCCTAGCGCTTCAGACATGCAGGTTACAGACAGTTTCAAAGACATGCCCTGTGACAGCCCTGTCTCCTAGCGCTTCAGACATTCAGGTTACAGACCGTTTCAAAGACATGCCCTGTGACAGCCCTGTCTCCTAGCGCTTCAGACATTCAGGTTACAGACCGTTTCAAAGACATGCCCTGTGACAGCCCTGTCTCCTAGCGCTTCAGACATGCAGGTTACAGACGGTTTCAAAGACATGCCCTGTGACAGCCCTGTCTCCTAGCGCTTCAGACATGCAGATTACAGGCATTTTCAAAGATATGCCCTGTGTTTTGCTCTTGCAGCATGCTGGATTATGACACTGAGAACATGAACTCGGATGAGATCTACAGCTCGCTGCGTGGTGTGACGGAAGCCATCCAGAGCTACAGCTACCGGAGCCAGGAGGATCTGCACGAGCCAATCAAACGAGAGGGAAAGAAGGATGATGGAGTAAGTGCTGTCCCAGAGATTTGAGCCCTGTGAGGCCCGTGTTTGTATCCCATGGGATAGACAATGCTTAGCCACCCCACTACATTTATTATAAAATCCAGCCTGCAGGACATTGTGTCGCCGGACAGGAAAAGAAATAACGTGTTTGTACAAGAAACGGAATCTAGCTACATAAATAAAGTAGCTTTTCTCATTTCAGACATGCCTGGGCATTCCAGTGAACTTGTGAGCCAGGTTTGTCTTGATGAATTAAATGCAGTATTCATGAAACTTCTACTGGGAGTCCTTTGTGAATCCCAGCCATGTCACGTTGAGATCTTGGACAACGAATGAAATTGTTACGTCCTTCGCACAATGAAAATACACTGTGACCATTCAGTTGATAGTCTATTGGCCATTAAGTTATAGGAAGGGTGTAGTAATGTTATAATGTAGTGATATTGGATTTACTGAATTATGTCTATGTTCTCTATTTGTTAAGCAAAATTTCCACAACCAAACTAAAACTTTTCCATCGGGATTGAAAACGCATACCTTTGGGCTTGTGTAATAGAGTAATAAAGGCATTAAATTGTTCAAATTAAAGGTCAGGTCATTGAAAAAATCCAAGGTAAGGTTTTACCTTTTGTATCCCACTCTTAATCACCTGTAGCCTGCAGGGACTCATTTTATTGTACAGTTAACCATGCATCTATAATATGCACTGGACTAAAAGAAACCTGTACTTGGTAACACTCTGGGGCATTCTCAAAAGTAACCTCTTGATTAGCATTTCAATTTTTTTATTTCAAGTTAGTCAGCTTGCATTCCAGCCTGTTAAGGAAAGAGCTTTTAATTAAAATAAATGGCTTCATTTAAAAGAAGAGCTGTATTTTTAATGTATAAGAGAAAAACTGGATTTCTTGAGTTGAACGAACAGGATTTGGAGAGACCAGATATTCTCTGTTCTGTTTGCAGGTGTGCAGAGAGGGTGGGATGGTGTCTCTAGTGATCAGATGTTCTCTGTTCTGTTTGCAGGTGTGAAGAGAGGGTGGGATGGCATCTCCAGTGTTCTCTGTTCTGTTTGCAGGTGTGCAGAGAGGGTGGGATGGTGTCTCCAGTGTTCTCTGTTCTGTTTGCAGGTGTGCAGAGAGGGTGGGATGGCATCTCTAGTGTTCTCTGTTCTGTTTGCAGGTGTGCTGAGAGGGTGGGATGGTGTCTCCAGTGACCAGATGTTCTCTGTTCTGTTTGCAGGTGTGCAGAGAGGGTAGGATGGTGTCTCCAGTGATCAAATGTTCTCTGTTCTGTTTGCAGCTGTGCAGAGAGGGTGGGATGGCGTCTCCAGTTACAGACCTTCGTGTCGGTGTTGATGTGGTGGAAGGAGGGAGAACAGCTCTCGATAACAAAACCTCTTTACTCAACACGCCTCCCCCGCGCTCCTTCTCGGGGCCACGGAGTCGCGAATACAACCCTTACAACTACGCAGACACAATCAGCACCTATGACAAGGGCGCTCTCAATGAGGCTGTGTTCGATGATGATCTGGAGCAGGGTATGTACTGGCACACCTTCGCTTCACACTGTCCAGTGCCCTTCATAACCTCTCAACAACCCCAGTCACCCAGTCACACTCTGGGGTTTTTAACTTTTGTTCCATAGAGTTGTTTCATCTCTTTCTGTTTTTTTTTTCTATTGGCAGCTAGTATAAAAACATGGAAATAATGTTGTGCAGAGTAATTTTAAGATAGCAAGGAGGGATGTGTCCATCTTAAGAGAATGACATTTAAAACAAAAACAGTAATAACACTATTGTATAAGAGAGGATAAATGTTGAATTCATTTTCTGAACAAAATGCTTCCTGCACCATCAACGCGACAGAGCACTGGGTTGCTTTTTGTAAAAGGCTTGTTTTTAAAAAGCCTGTATTCTAAAGACGCCAGTCGGATCATATTTCTGGATCTTGGCTCAAAGTAGGAAAGGGCACTGTGTTGTACCTGCATACAAATCCTCCTTAATGCAAACTGTAAAACTGTCCCTGTGCTGTTTGCAAAACACCCGAATGCTATAATTAAAGTGAAGTTTGCAGTTCAAACCCCTCTGCCATCGCTGAGTGAGATCTGATAAGTGCTGTGCATCAATGTTTACCTGAAAACGGGTGTATATTCAAATGCAGTGTTGATGATTCGAAACCCCAAACCCAGCCTGGCTAGCACCAGTTAGGTAGGGGAAGCCTCACTTTTTGTTTTGTTTTTGTTAAGATCTCCATAATTTCAGGAAATGATTTTGAAATATATGCTGGTATTTTTTGTTAACATTGGCTACACTGCAGCACAGAAAAGAGGATTCAGCATTCCCACTGGTACATATTCTGACATGATTAGAGAATTCAGCATTCCCACTGGCACATATTGTCACATGGTTAGAGGATTCAGCGTGCTCATTGGTACGTATTCTCACATGGTTAGAGGATTCAGCATGCTCATTGGTACATATTCTTACATGGTTAGAGGATTCAGCGTGCTCATTGGTACATATTCTCACCTCTTAGTTAGAGGGTTCAACATGCCCACTGGTACATATTCTCACATGGTTAGAGGATTCATCATGCCCATTGGTACATATTCTCACATGGTTAGAGGATAGAACATAAGAACATAAGAAAGTTTACAAACGAGAGGAGGCCATTCGGCCCATCTTGCTCGTTTGGTTCTTAGTAGCTTATTGATCCCAGAATCTCATCAAGCAGCTTCTTGAAGGATCCCAGGGTGTCGACTTCAACAACATTACTGGGGAGTTGATTCCAGACCCTCACAATTCTCTGTGTAAAAAAGTGCCTCTTATTTTCTGTTCTGAATGCCCCTTTGTCTAATCTCCATTTGTGACCCCTGGTCCTTGTTTCTTTTTTCAGGCTGAAAAAGTCCCTTGGGTCGACACTGTCAGTTCCTTTTAGAATTTTGAATGCTTGAATTAGGTCGTCACGTAATCTTCTTTGTTCAAGACTGAACAGATTCAATTCTTTTAGCCTGTCTGCATATGACATGTCTTTTAAGCCCGGAATAATTCTGGTCGCTCTTCTTTGCACTCTTTCTAGAGCAGCAATATCTTTTTTATAGCGAGGTGACCAGAACTGCACACAATATTCAAGATGAGGTCTTACTAGTGCATTGTACAGTTTTAACATTACTTCCCTTGATTTAAATTCAACACTTTTCACAATGTACTCGAGCATCTTGTTAGCCTTTTTTATAGCTTCCCCACATTGATAGATGAAGACGTTTCTGAGTCAACAAAAACTCCTAGGTCTTTTTCATAGATTCCTTCTCCAATTTCAGTATCTCCCATATGATATTTATAATGTACATTTTTATTTCCTGCGTGCAGTACCTTACACTTTTCTCTATTAAATGTCATTTGCCATGTGTCTGCCCAGTTCTGAATCTTGTCTAGATCATTTTGAATGACCTTTGCTGCTGCAACAGTGTTTGCCACTCCTCCTACTTTTGTGTCATCTGCAAATTTAACAAGTTTGCTTACTATACCAGAATCTAAATCATTAATGTAGATTAGGAATAGCAGAGGACCTAATACTGATCCCTGTGATACACCACTGGTTACCACACTCCATTCTGAGGTTTTTCCTCTAATCAGTACTTTCTGTTTTCTACATGTTAACCACTCCCTAATCCATGTACATGTGTTTTCTTGAATCCCAACTGCGTTCAGTTTGAGAATTAATCTTTTGTGCGGGACTTTGTCAAAAGCTTTCTGGAAATCTAAATAAACCATGTCATATGCTTTGCAATTATCCATTATCGATGTTGCATCCTCAAAAAAATCAAGCAAGTTAGTTAGACACGATCTCCCTTTCCTAAAACCATGTTGACTGTCTCCCAGAACCTTGTTACTATATAGGTAATTTTCCATTTTGGATCTTATTATAGTTTCCATAAGTTTGCATATAATAGAAGTCAGGCTTACTGGTCTGTAGTTACCTGGTTCAGTTTTGTTTCCCTTTTTGTGGATTGGTATTACGTTTGCAATTTTCCAGTCTGTCGGTACCACCCCTGTGTCAAGAGACTGCTGCATGATCTTGGTTAGCGGTTTGTAAATTACTTCTTTCATTTCTTTGAGTACTACTGGGAGGATCTCATCCGGCCCAGGGGATTTGTTTATTTTATGAGCTCCTAGTCCCTTTAACACTTCTGCCTCAGTTATGATAGTTATATGTACCAATGGGCAAAGTTAAACATGCCCATTGGTACATATTCTCACGTGGTTAGAGGATTCAACATGTCCATTGGTACATATTCTCACATGGTTAGAGGGTTCAACATGCCCATTGGTACATATTCTCACATGGTTAGAGGGTTCAACATGTCCATTGGTACATATTCTCACATGGTTAGAGGGTTCAACATGCCCATTGGTACACATTCTCACCTCTTAGTTAGAGGGTTCAACATGCCCATTGGTACACATTCTCACATGGTTAGAGGGTTCAACATGCCCATTGGTACATATTCTCACATGGTTAGAGGATTCAGCGTGCTCATTGGTACATATTCTCACCTCAGTTAAAGGATAGACATGTATAGACGTGTTGATTATCAATGATTTGTTTCTTTGTAATGTTTTCACTGCTTACCAATGTGCCGCAGTGTGCCGTTCTTCTGTTAACCCTGAGTGTTCCTGTCCTCTCCAGGCCGTCGCCAGGACTGCCTTGAAAACAAGATGCTGCATCCCAAGGGTTTTACACCTGGTAAAGTCATTTTAAATGCACAATAAGTCACGAATCGTTAAGTTGCAAACCCAAAGTGATCATCTTGTATGTATTTGGTGGCGTGTGTGTGTGTGTGTGTATTGTTGTTGTTGTTGTTGTTGTTGATGTTGTTGTTGTTATTAGTATATTTTTTTGAATTAAAGAAAGCTGTATTGAGTTTCCACAGGTCATGATGCACTTACCCTTGATGATGATGTAGTTGTTGTGCTGTTTTTACCCCCAGGTTGATAGTTGGGTTATTCAGTTCACTTTAAAATGTGTGTTATTGTGTCACTGGAAAGAATGAAAGCACAATGGTGGAGTCACCTGATACAAGTAATACTATTACAAACAGTAGGACATGGCAGCAGTGACAGACCTGATCTTTTTACACAGTGTTGGTTAAAAGCAATGCAATAAATAAATACCAAAGATTGCCCATTAGAGTGACGACTGAGCCATAGAAACATTTATTCAGAACTCGTAAGGGAGGGTGCCTATTGTTTTAACGTGTAAGAGCCGGAATGAGGGAGCGGCCTAAGGATTTCATCAGTGAGACTTGATCTTACACGACTGTAAGAAAGCAGTTGTATTGTATATGTTACGGGAAAACTCTGAATCTGGTCAATTTTAAGTTTTACCAGTAACTGTCAACATTTACCAAGTCTGAAATTACGAAGAAATAAATTGCTCTTCAGACATTTACCCATGTGCTGTTATGATTCACCGAAGCGTATTGGTAAATGCAAATATATCATCGAAGAATGATTTTATTCCTGCAAATAAATTGTCCATTAACAAAATAATCATTAATGTCAAACACTGTTTATTTCTGCATACACATATTCATGCCCAATTGAACAATTCGAACTCGTCACAATGGTGTTGAAGGCTATTGTACTCGAAATACGTAGTCGTTTGATGAAAAATAAATTCTGTTAAATGCAGATTAATTCATTTAGGACCTTGATTTTTTCAACAGATAATCACACCTTGGTTTTGACACAAAATGCCACAAGACAGGCACTGAATAGATATCTTTACTTACCGCAGCATGCAGTCTCTTGTGGCTCTTGGTGTTGCACAGGAGTCTTGGAGTCTTGCAATGCACAAAGCGAGACATTCGGTCACGAGCCAAAGACACGTGGTTACTCTTGAGATTTACTTGGAAATGTCCGAAATAAAGCATTGTCATGTTCATTTATTTCTGACGTTTACTGTTTTGTTTGGTAAAGGTTGACATTTACCAGTAAATCTTAACATGTATTCAAATACAAAATGTAAAAATGTATTATAGCAACGTTTGTGTATAATGTAATGAACTAATACGTTTACTTTCTGTTTTAAACATTTAGAAAAAAACGAAATAAAAGTGAGTTATTAAATGGGGGTGGGGGGGTCCTCAAATGGCGAAATTGTAAATTAAAAAAAATAAAATGCAAATAAATCAGTCGAGGAGAAGCTCAATAACAGTCACTGTGGTTTATGGGTAAAGTGAGATTGATACAGTGCACGCTGTTCTCCTCTTGTGTGGGCTGTGTTTTGTATTGCATGTTGGGATGATTTTGGGCACCTCTGCCAGTCCTAGATAACAAGCAGGTGTGTTTTTGTATACAAATGGACGTTTTTTAAATAATTGTCAATCAATCAATCAGTCTTTATTTTTGTATACACTTTTTAATGGGGGTCGCCACAAAGCGCCTTACATGATAAAAAACACATACAAATCTATATAATCATCAAATAAAACACACATAGAAATATATATATATAATCAGCAATAAAACACTTAGAAATATATATATATATATATATACACACACACACACACACACATACACAGTACTGTGCAAAAGTTTTAGGCAGGTGTGAAAAAATGCTGTAAAGTAAGAATGCTTTCAAAATAGATTATATTTATCAATTAACTGAATGCAAACTGAGTGAACAGAAAAAAAATCTACATCAAATCCATATTTGTTGTGACCACCCTTTGCCTTCAAAACAGCATCAATTCTTCTAGGTACACTTGCACAAAGTCAGGGATTTTGTAGGCATATAGGCAGGTGTATGATTAAACAGTTATACCAAACAGGTGCTAATGATCATCAATTCAATATGTAGGTTGAAACACAATCATTAACTGAAACAGAAACAGCTGTGTAGGAGGAATAAAACTGGGTGAGGAACAGCCAAACTCAGCTAACAAGGTAAGGTTGCTGAAGACAGTTTAATGTCAAAAGTCATACACCATGGCAAGACTGAGCACAGCAACAAGACACAAGGTAGTTATACTGCATCAGCAAGGTCTCTCCCAGGCAGACAGCAGTTTCCAGATGTGCTATCCAAGCTCTTTTGAAGAAGCACAAAGAAACGGACAACGTTGAGGACCGTAGACGCAGTGGTCGGCCAAGGAAACTTACTGCTGCAGATGAAAGACACATCATGCTTACTTCCCTTCGCAATCGGAAGATGTCCAGCAATGCCATCAGCACAGAATTGGCAGAAAACAGTGGGACCCTGGTACACCCATCTACTGTCCAGAGAGGTCTGGTCAGAAGTGGCCTTCATGGAAGAGATGCGGCCAGAAAGCCATACCTCTGACGTGGAAACAAGGCCAAGCAACTCAACTATGCACGAAAACACAGGAACTGGGGTGCAGAAAAATGGCAGCAGGTGCTCTGGACTGATGAGTCAAAATTTGAAATATTTGGCTGTAGCAGAAGGCAGTTTGTTCGCCGAAGGGCTGGAGAGCGGTACACAAATGAGTGTCTGCAGGCAACAGTGAAGCATGGTGGAGGTTCCTTGCAAGTTTGGGGCTGCATTTCTGCAAATGGAGTTGGGGATTTGGTCAGAATTAATGGTCTCCTCAGTGCTGAGAAGTACAGGCAGATACTTATCCATCATGCAATACCATCAGGGAGGCATCTGATTGGCCCCAAATGTATTCTGCAGCATGACAACAACCCCAAACATACAGCGAAAGTCATTAAGAACTATCTTCAGCGTAAAGAAGAACAAGGAGTCCTGGAAGTGATGGTATGGCCCCCACAGAGCCCTGATCTCAACATCATCGAGTCTGTCTGGGATTACATGAAGAGAGAGAATCAACTGAGGCTGCCTAAATCCACAGAAGAACTGTGGTTAGTTCTCCAAGATGTTTGGGCCAACCTACCTGCTGAGTTCCTTCAAAAACTGTGTGCAAGTGTACCTAGAAGAATTGATGCTGTTTTGAAGGCAAAGGGTGGTCACACCAAATATTGATTTGATGTAGATTTTTCTTCTGTTCACTCACCTTGCATTTAGTTAACTGATAAATATAATCTATTAACATGTCTATTTTTGAAAGCATTCTTACTTTACAGCATTTTTTCACACCTGCCTAAAACTTTTGCACAGTACTGTGTGTGTGTGTATATATATATATATATATATATATATATATATATATATATATATATATATATATATAATATATATATATAATCAATAATAAGACACAGAAATATATATAATCAGTACTAAAACACATACAAAAATATATATAATCAGTACTAAAACACATACAAAATAAATAAAATAAAATAAGACTGCAGAAGCGAGAGAATATCACTTTAAAAACTTGCGTAAGCCAAGCTATACAAGTGTGTTTTTAAACAAGATTTAAAAGCATCGGCAGGAGGAGCTTCCTTTATAGTACTAGGCAAGTCGTTCCATAATTTCAGTGCAATGCAGCTGAAGCATTTAGAGCCTTATAGGTTAATAATAGCACCTTTAAAATCTATCCTAAATCGAACAGGGAGCCAATGCAAGGACTCCAGCACAGGGGTGATATGATCATGTTTCTTACTCCCAGTTAACTCTTGCAGAAGCATTCTGTACAAGTTGCAGCCGAGATATAACATTGCTACTACTACCATTACTGTCTACTAGCACTCTTTTTAAAGCTTCTAAGATACAATGGGCATATTGTATAGTGTAATTTATTTCAGTAGATAAAGATGCTTGATCCGTAACTTTTAGACACACCTAGCATTGAATTTAATGCTTCTAATTTTGTCTGACAGTTTGATGTATTTGATTGAAGTTAGTTTTGCTCTTTGCTGGAGAAATTTAGGCAGTTTGTTGGCATATATGGAATTAAAAATATATATAATAGTAATTTAAAAAAGCCTTTATGCTGTTCCGCTGCTTAATGACATGCAAATTGTATCCTTTAGCAGCATATAAAGCCAGAGGGAAACCCTATTAACAATCATTCCATTGCCATTTCTACCGTGCAAATGCAGGCTTCACCGTGTCTTGCATGTGGAATTCAAAGACGCATGGTGCTTTATAGAAGTACTTTTAGAATGCCTACCAGCACTTCTGTCCTTCTCAGACAAAGCTATCATAGAACAGGGCACAGATGCCAGCAGGTGTTCTAGGAACCTAGCAGACCGGCGCCCGTGGGCATTGCAGTGACAGTCATTCACACATGTGTTATGTTTTTATGGGACTGAGCAGACGGGTTGCAGGTAGCTTGTCACCCCCCCGGTGGTAACCTGCTTTTACATTTTGTCTCTGAAGTTCCCATTGATCACTCGGACCTGGTAGCTGACCTCCTGAAGGAGCTGTCCAATCACAACGAGCATGTGGAGGAGCGGAGGGGTGCCCTGCTGGATCTCCTGAAGATCACCCGCGAGGGCAGCCTGGCCGTGTGGGACGAGCACTTCAAGACCATCCTCCTGCTGCTGCTGGAGACGCTGGGAGACAAGGAGGTGCGCCCCCTTTCTTTGCAGAGACCCCGAGCTCCGGTTATCCGTGTTTTAAACGGGCTACACTTCTAGCATGGGATGCGTTTTTAAGCATCGATGTGCAGGCGCTACTTTTTGATACTGACTGTGGTAAGAGTTTGGTATTCCCAGCCAAAAGTGAGAGTGCTTCTATTCTGCAGGCAATGAACTGCCATTACATACCAAATGCTAGTTAATGAGGGGTTTCTGTTCCTAATCACCAGTATCCAGATCTATTGTCGGATTCTGCAGTTCGTTTTTTTGTCGTCTTCATGTTGCCATTAAGAATTCTGGTCATAAGAAGCCTTTTCAAGTTGGTAATCACAATCTACTGCGGGCGCATGTAATGTGATTTTTTGGTGTGATTTGCATGATACAGTAGTTTTGATTCTCATTGTGCCTGTCTATTTTAGCACTCCATCAGAGCCCTGGCACTGCGGGTATTGAAGGAGATCCTGAGGAACCAGCCGGCACGGTTCAAGAACTACGCAGAGCTGACAATCATGAAGACGCTGGAGGCACATAAGGATTCCCATAAAGAGGCGAGTGCCAGGCAGACTGTACTCCTCTGCAACGCAAAGAGAGTCACACACAACTAGGCTTGTTTTGCTGCGCTGCAGTCTCCCAGGCTCTGTGAATCTTTAATTTCATCCTGCCCGAATCACGAGAGCGATGTGCAACCCATTATCTCATCTGTTTATCTAATCGGGACAATGTTTTGAAGTTGCAGCAAGTGCCATTGCATTCTGTATTTATTTGAGTATCACTTCATGTGATCACACATGTATAGTTAGGCTAGTGGTGTGATGTAAAGGCTGCATTTTTCTTGTACAACTGCCTGTGTGTCGTTTCATTTAAAAGCAAATGAAACAAGCAAGTCAGTGCCGTGCCCCCCTTGTGTAAAACCTTCTCAGGTGTCATTGCATCTTGAGCAGTGGCTCTCCAGGTATATGTCAGACATACAGGAAGTCCGACAGACAGTCTCCATACACACCCAATAACTCGCCCTGAAGAATGCCCTTAGCAAATTCAGCCTCAGTTGCACGAGCAGCTCTCTATTAATATTCAGAACGTCTGGAGTGGTCGTCTGCCCTTGGACAAGTGAAAAGGTCGTTGGAAGTTTGCTTTGAAGAGAGATGCTGTGGAAGATTAGACTCCCTTTTATCTCAGGCTCATAAACTGTCAATTTGTCTACTAGCTGCCTACATTCTGCAGTAAGTAAGGGGCTAGCCGTAATGTTCATTGTAGTGTAAACAACGGCTGTTGAGATTCTAATGAACTATTGAGGCACAGCTTTGTAACTGTGAAGCTCTAGGGCCCCTGAGAAGCGGGCAGCATGAATTCTGCAGATTACCCCTCTTGTAGAGATCTCAACTATCAAACCTCCAGTGTTCTCCACAACCAGAGCCAGCAGCCTCCTTTTCCAGTTGAGCGAAACTTTATGCTTATGTTCCTAAATATTTCATTCAAAATGCTGCTGTTCAAATCACGCCTGTTGGGAGTGCTTAAAGCTGGATAATAGCTTGCATTATGTATGTTTATTCTGCAAACAAATTCACCAATAGTTTGTGAAGGCGAAAATAAAAAGGATTGATCCAAGTGCACACATGCTGTATGTGAAGGTTTGAGAGAAAAAAAAACAAAAAAACTGCCTGGCTTGCTTGAGACTGGGATGTAAACTGGGGGTAAAGTTTTTTTATTTGAAAGCTACATTTTATTTAAACTTGGCTTTTTTGAAGCATTGGAAGCAGTTTTGTATTCTTTATTTTTAATGTAATATGAAATGTTTTTAAACCCCATCTTGCCCTTACACCCAGCTGGAATATGCAGACAGTGCTGCACTATAAGTAATAAAGTTCTGCAGAGTCCTGTAACATCATTTCATGTGTCACCTGCAGCAAAAGTGTCAGCAATTTATCGATAGGGTTGCATTTTGAAATATTTGCATTACCTTAAAAGCAAGCAGAGAACAATAAGAAATGAAAGAAAACAGGAGAGGTAATACTGTACAGTAAAGCTAGCGAGGTGAGAGAGTGGATTGAAAAGCACTGGTTAACACTCCGAGGAACACAGTGTGCGTTCCTGCTTGCCTTGTCCTTGGCCTGCTGTCTTGCTTGTCTTTGCAATGACCTCTAATGGAAAGGGCTCGTGTGTGCTCTGTTGAATTTCTCTCTCAGGTTGTGAGGGCTGCGGAGGAGGCAGCTTCCACTCTGGCCAGCTCCATTCACCCTGAACAGTGCATCAAAGTGCTGTGCCCCATCATCCAGACAGCCGATTACCCCATTAACCTGGCTGCCATCAAAATGCAAACGAAGGTCATTGAGCGCATTTCAAAGGAGAGTCTCCACCAGCTCCTCCCAGACATTATCCCTGGATTGCTTCAGGTAGAGCCGCAGCTAGTGGTGTGCGCTTGTGAAACAGTGTTGTTTTAGTATTGTGTTACAGTTTCACAAGCTGCATTCAAATCATGCAGGAAATACAAGAATATTGTAGGGGAGGGTGGGGGGGGGGGATTTGTTTGAATTCTATCTTTTTTTGTTTTTCGTGTTTGATCTGTCAGCTATTTTTGTTTCTGTGTGTGTGTGTATATGTGTTTTTAGGGCTATGATAACACAGAGAGCAGTGTTCGCAAGGCCAGTGTCTTTTGCCTGGTTGCCATCTATTCAGTAATTGGAGAAGAGCTGAAACCACACCTTGCACAGCTCACTGGAAGCAAGGTACAGTAACAGTGCTGAAGTACTGTGTTGTGTAGGAGTGCTTGTACCTGTCAGTCCGGTCTCTGTTGCCCTCAAAACTGGATTAACAAAGGCTTTAGAAAACATATGTCTACTCAGTAGTGTGAGCAACCTTCTCACTGAACCATCCTCCCTCTTTATTGTGATGGAAGAGATATTGAACACAGCAAAGGAAGCCCGTGGTAATGCTGTAACTGTGCTGATAAGATCTGAGATCTTTGTTTGGCACAGAGCTCTGCTCAGTCCTGTTCCTCAGAACAGTGCTGATAGTAGACGATGGCTGCTACCAGTTAACCCTGTAAATCACACGTTCACTGCCCCCCGTCCATTGCTTTCCTGTGTTTCATCCTTCCTTCCTGCTTGGGTTTCTCACTTCATCATCACATGCTCTTTTGCTATTATTAGTTTGCCACTTGATTGACAGGATTCAACCTGTTTGTGTTGAGCAGTTGCGCGATTACCCACAATAGTGTAGTTACATAATTACACAACTATGACTGTCTGCCATTACAGAGTCCTGTTAGAGAGCTTGTGTTTCTGTCAGGAAAAAAAAAAACGATTGCTGTTTTTAACAGTAATTACAATCACAGTGCAGGATATGGTGGCAAATGTAAAAATGTCAAACCGATTCCCATTAGACTCTCCAAGGATTGCAGTGAATGGCTGCTCAACTTGCATTCCTAAACATGGCTCTAGAAGCTTGCAAAGTTGTAAAATCTGAAGGTATTCAGAATGTTACAGTGACTGAATGAAAGCACTGAGACTTTGGATTTAGTGTTTTATATATTGTATATCTGTGTGTTTAAGAAGGGGTCGATTTTGATAACCCTTAAGGTTAAGGCACAGCTGGATTTTGCTGGAGTGTTTTACAGCATGCAGAATCACTCTGGATTGTACTCCCTCAGTTATACTCCTCAGTGATAGAAGTGTGTGATCAGTCCGGGAGGTTCGGCAGTGTACAGTCTACAAGTGTCTTATCCCAGCAGGGTGGAAGCTGATCAGATCAACCCCTCAGTAAACCGAGGTCTCACTGAACAAGCATTGTGT
Source organism: Polyodon spathula (assembly GCF_017654505.1). Classification (NCBI taxonomy): domain Eukaryota; kingdom Metazoa; phylum Chordata; class Actinopteri; order Acipenseriformes; family Polyodontidae; genus Polyodon; species Polyodon spathula. The sequence continues at coordinate 721,938 of NC_054544.1, forward strand.
GTTTCAGATGAAGCTGTTGAATCTGTACATCAAGAGAGCCCAGACCACCAACAGCAACAGCAGCTCCTCCTCGGACGTGTCGACTCACAGCTAGCAGAGCAGCGTGGGACTGAATCCTCGTCCGTCAGGATCGCAGAGCTGCGCCTCCACAGAGACCTTTCTGCTCTAGTGTTCACATCAGCACAGTCCTTTCTACAAAGCTAGGGGCAAGACCCTGTTGCAGTCAATGTTTCAAACGCTTCTCCACTTCTCTGTGTAACATTCTTTAGCTTTCTCTTCTTTTCAGTCCCCTTTCTTAAAGAGCCATGAATGTAGTCGAGGTCTGAGTAAGTGTCGGGTCGTGTTTTGGTTTTGTTTTGTTTTTAATGTAAGCACTAACTCACAGGATTCTGACATATGGAAGTTTCACACTGTATATTCAAGTCAATCAGTTTCTGAGTAAGTGTCGGATCGTGTTTTGGTTTTGTTTTGTTTTTAATGTAAGCACTAACTCACAGGATTCTGACATATGGAAGTTTCACACTGTATATTCAAGTCAATCAATTTCTGATATTTGAGCGAAGGTATATTTTATTTCTTTTTTAAAATATATAAATGAAACGGCCAACTTTTTTTTATTTTTTTTTATTTGTTCTTCGCTTAACATTATTTAGAAATATTAATTTAATTTTAAATAGGAAATTGCAACCCGAAAAAAAGCTGCTTGTCCGAGGGTTTGAGAGGTAGGAGTGTTATTTCAATCTGAAACGAGGTAAACAATGGTCCAGCATTTCCACAAGGTCCTTACTGAATATCCATTCTTGATCATTTTACATGTTGGGAGAGGGAGAGGGGGAGGACACGACCTACACACTGGTTAGGATTAAATAGTTTTAATCTTCAATATAAATTCCAGTTAAAACTTTGAGATCATTTGGCAGGCCCACTGGTACTGTAATGGAATATTGAACTGAAGGCAGCGCTCTGTTTTGCTGATGTTTGGACGTAGTGACGATACCAAGCATGTTTGCTTTTTACTGATTCCGTGGCAGCTTGTTGCTTTTTTTTTTAATAGCTGATATATTGAAGGACCAGTATTGCACAGCTGTTAACGTTGTTTTGGGGGGCACAGGGCAGTTTAGAAAGAACAATGCTTTGGTCCACAGTGTGCCCAGTAAAATTATTTCGAAGCTGCTCTTTTTAAGGGCAGTTTGAAGCATGTTTTTATTTGTACTGTAGGTTCAACATCTCGTAGCAGCTTGATGGGTTCAAGTGTTTGGAATTCTGCGTGCTGGTCAGTTGGTCAGCTGTAAGAAGACATACGGCTGCTGTGTGTGTGTTTTACTATTGTTTTTACTTTGATTCATGTTTGAGATTCCTTTGACGTGGTGATCAGAAATCACATTTCCAATTGAAAAGACTCCTGAAACATTTGAAAGTCAAATCCTGTATTTTAAGAAGAAAAATGAAAAGCTAAATTAGAATGGAATACACTGATGTTTTAACTGTCATATCTGGACAATCTCAAACGTATTCTGCTCTGTGTCATAGAAACACTAACTTTTTATTTTAATCCCCATAACAGTAAATAATAATAAAGTTTTCATGTCAAGTTAAATGTAACAGGAGGTTCAAGTGAGTTGTAATACAAATCCCAAAATGTAACCATCTATTATTTTTTACACTGGCTAGATGTACTGTAAGTCAATGCACTGAATAGTTAACAAATATACCCAGATTTCAGCCACTACCAGGCACTGTCAGTACTGTAACGACACACACACGCGCACACAAACACACTATATATGATTGATTATATCCTGCTTTAAAATACTTTACCTACCTAATGATGCATGTACTTTATTGAATGTTCTGATACATTTTGGGATTGAAAGTAAAGACAGGCCTTACCTTCATGTCAAAGTACTGTTTCACTACAATGACTGTTAACAGAATGAGCGCCCAGCAATGTGTATTATTCCTGTTATTGGTTTGTCTTTTTGTAAATACCCAGTGCAGTTGCACCTGATTCGTTGGACCGAGTCATGTTTTACATTGTAGTAAAACCCTTGTGTGCTACTCCCAGGAGTGGAGTTTCTTTTGAAATCAAAGCAGTTATCAGACGATCAAAGAGCAATTGATCATTTTATACGTTGTTTAAAATAAAATAAAAAATCCACAGCTTTCCAATCTTGTCGGGAAGGAAAAGGGTCTCTCCCTGCCCTGGAGAGCCGGTCCTTGTTTTTTTGCACGCTAGCAGTATCCAGTGCCTGCATGTTTCAGTGCCACCCTGTGCTGTGAACTGAGAGGATTTAAAAACTACTGAACAGTCAGTCCAGTCGCCCAGAGCACAGAGATTTACTGACTACTGCATTTCAAAATACAGCTGAAATCTAGTCTCCACTGAATGTAGAATCTGTGTGCCTGTTGTTCCACTGACTGCATCTATGAAAAGAGTAGAAAAGAAATGTGAACATCCAGTGGTTTAAAAGTATTCTAGTTCTCATGTAGTGCAGCATACAGAGGCATGTGGCTTTTTGCAAAGGTACTCTACGTGTGCTTGCCTTGACTGGAACTCAGACAATACCATTTTTTAATTGCTTACTGTGAACAGCTTACTAAGACCATGTATAAGTAATTTGCATTTGTCATATAAAAACCCACTTCCCTTTGCAGATGGAAATCAATGAAATGTCTACACAAGGGAAAGAAGCCCACCTTTTTTTTTTCTTTCAAATTAGCAAGTCTTTGCTAAACATAATGTTTAACTGTTCCTATATTCTGCAGATGCATCATCCATTAGAAATGGGATTCTTAGCAGTGTTCACTGCGCTTGCTTTTGTCATGTAAAGTCCATGTCTGTATTTATATTATTTGTTTTATTTTGTGTATTGCCACGACTGTACAGACAACCACATGGTTTTTGTTAACATCCACGTGATAGAATTTGCTAAAAATATAAACTTAAGTTTGCTCTAGAAATAAAACCAACTTCAAATGGTGCTTTTGTTGTCTTTTTGTTGTTTGTTGATTTAATACAGTATATGATATGTATTTATTTACAAAGAAAACAGCAACACGTTTTTCTTCCATGTACCGGTATATTGTTTTTGTCCAATGACCCCAAATTCACGTTTCACCGGGTGAAGTGGCATTGAGACTGGCAGTGCACGTTATATACACCTTCATCCAGAAGCACTGACGCCACTCCCTTTAACACCCCAAAAAAACACCAAAAAAAAAATCAAGTACAAATCTACTTGAACGACATTCTTCCATTCAAACGTCCAGAAAGTCACAAACATGATAAACCGCATCATCAAGTGAAGCGGATCAGTTCACTGCGCTGCTCTGAAACGCAGTGAAAGAACAGTATTAAATGCAACCTTATTGGCTTTGCAACACAAAGCGTGTTGTGTAACATAACATACTCGCGGCTGTAAAAACTCCCCGGTAAAACGGTGACCCACTTCTAAACGTTTCAATTCGTACGGCTCCTTATGGTTCTTCATTACTTTCATAGTTCGGGCGGTATCGGTTTCTCTGTAAATAGTCAGGATCAGCATTGCCATAACTTACTTTATTGCCCCCATTGTCTCGCCTCCCTAGACAGCCGCCTATGTCGCTTATCTCCCCAATGCCCAGTTTATCTTGCCCTCAAAAGGTTTTCACGATTTGCTCCCAGCAGTGGAAGAAGCACGAAATATTCACCTAAGCTATATGCATATTGCACCTATCTACTATTCAACAAAAAGAGCACCACATACCAACGGTAATGCATGCTGAAGCAGGTTACTATCACAGGAAGTATGGTAGCGAATGAGTGCGTCTCTGAAAGGGGTGGTACCCGTGCCTGCCCTGAGGTCACCTTAACTGTGCCAAATGATTCTAGACGTCAGCCCGTGGATAAATAGACTGGCGAGACCTTCACTTGCCCCAGTTCACACACTGCCTGTAGGATCCAGAGACCCGTGGCTTCTGCTTTCATTCCCCCGCAGTTTTCGCTGGAGTCGCATTCTGTTTCGGATCGAGGAGACATGCTGTTCTGGCACTCTCAGCCCGAGCCTTACCACCAGCACTCCTCATCGACAACGAGCTTTCTGCGGTAAGCTGCGCTCGACTGCCTATCCGAGCTGGTTCATGCAAAACGACCTCCTTGAACTGCGTGACAACACACACACACACACACACATATATATATACACATATGTATATATGTCTATATACATTAAGAAGTAGATATGTTATATAAACCAACTCGAAAAATAGGAGTAGTCTTGACACTTGTTAAAGGCTGGGACCTGTGGGAATGTTTACTGTTTACAGGTGTGTGAAGTCGTTTATTTTTCCCATACATTTATTTGACTGGTATTTCAAATGATTAGATGCATTGTATTCTATCTGTTGTAAAAGCCTATACACATTGATGCGGACGCTTATTTATATTCATTTGTAACTCTTTAAGATTCCTCTTGTGTATTGTGAGTAGATTCGCAGTGTTTTGGTAAATACTGTGATATGAAGTACTACATACACTATCCATTGGTAAATCTCTTATAAAACACAATAATTTAACATCAAGAGTACACTGAAACACTCACTGATCCCCATACGCGGGTTGGAAATGAAGTTACAAACAGCCTACGGAAAACATTGAGTAGCATCTCTACACTTTTCATATGAAACCCGAGATTCAGATTGCATTGTGAACAAGCAGGAGTTTAAGCATAGTACGGCGGTGACGTCTGTTTGGGAGAGGTGCTTTACGCGGTGCTGAAGTCTGGAGAGGTGCTTTACGCGGTGCTGAAGTCTGGAGAGGTGCTTTACGCGGTGCTGAAGTCTGGGGAGGTGCTTTACCTTGGGCCAGGCGATAGGAATTTACACTACTCAAGCGAGGGGAGGCTGTGGTCATGTGACCCTATCAATGCTTAAACCCCTGCTTGGGCGTTTTATTCTGAAAGATGTTTTACAATGAAATGCCAGTGTGAACGTGCCATTGTAGGAGCCACATCATGTGTTTATTTAGCTATTAATTCATATTCAGCGGGGTTTATATCTAAGTCCGTAATTAAGTACAGCTTTTGAGAAGCGGTTCATTGACGACGTCTTTCTCCTGGCCGTACAAATTAACTGCCTAATATTTTTTGGCGACGGGATTTGGGTTGAGACTGGATCCGGATCCCAAGTGTTTTCCGGTGTGATTCCGTTTGCAGACCTGCTCGATCAAGGCAACACATTCCAATAATTGCACGTGCTGATTTTGTTAATTCCAACCTGCTACAGAATGTAGAGGACCCGTTAGATTAAACATCATTCACAGCAAAACCAGATTGGCAAAAAATGAACCGTTTCATGTTTGTAACCCCCTCAAACGCAGAACAAACCCCCCCCCGCCACTGCGCTAGTTGGCAACAATCCCAGTTCAGATTGAGGGCAGCTGTCTAACAACCTCCCGTTTAGCATGCGTGGTTTTGGGGGCCAACATGCCTTCAGGGTCCAACAACAGACGGTTACGTGCCCCCCCCCCTCCCCGTGGCCCCCCCCCCGATTGTTAGACCCCCCCCCCCCCCTCCCCCCCCCCCCCCCCCCCCCCCCCCCCCCCCCCCCCCCCCCCCCCCCCCCCCCCCCCCAGTTGTGTTCCCCCCCCCCCCCCCCCCCCCCCCAGTCCCCCCCCCCCCCCCCCCCCCCCCCCCCCCCCCCCCCCCCCCCCCCTTTGTTCTACATATTTTTCAAAGTTGTTTTTTATGCATTGCTTCACTTGTAGAGATTTTGTCAACAAACGGCTATTTGTAATTGGTGGATATAAGTGATACTTGCTTTTGTTTGTGGGCATAAAGCACTGTTCCAAGACAATGATAAGGAACTGGAACAACCAGTTCTACAAGTTTAATAGGTTAACTATCGCTGTGGACAGCGTTTCATCTGAAGGGTTAAACTCCATTAGGCACACGTCACACTTGCATTACTGAGCTAACCCTTGAATACCTGTCATCCATTTGATAAAACTCTTGAGTGTTGTGCAACATTTTGAGAGTTTCACTATTTTGACCATGGAGAGTAATCCTGTATAGACAGTACCTGAGTTGTGACCTCTGGCTGGTAGCATTAGGCTATTGTTCCAGAATCTTGTGTCATGCAGTCTCCAGAACACCTCTTTGGAATTCTAACCTTGTCACTACAGTCAGTATCTACACCTCAGCGTGCGGGAGAGCGGGTCATGTTTCACATGGAGTGACATGCATTGTGGTGAAGGTGTTGTGCACCTTTCAGGGTTCAGTATTCATTCATTTATTGTTATTTTTATCACACCTGAGAATGAGCCCATAACTATCCTCTAGTGTTCAGTTGGCATGTATCCTCCTTGTGCTTTGTGTTGTGCAGGATGCCAATCTTGGTATTAAGGGTTTATTTTTGAATTGCAGTGATGTGCTGGCTCTTCCAATTTTCAAACAAGAGGAGCCTCAGCCATCTCCAGAGAGTGATTCGAAAGTGCCCCCGTTTCAATACGTTCTGTGTGCAGCCACCTCCCCTGCTGTGAAACTGCATGAGGAGACGTTGACTTACCTGAACCAAGGTAAGACTGAGTGACCTTTCAACTGTCCATACAGTGCATAGAGACGAGCAGTGAATGGGCAGGGGCACTATACAAGAGGATTCACAATGTTTTATACACTATAGGTACAGTATATAAATATGCACCTGCACTGTATAAATACAACCTAATCAACTTTAATATAGCGTGCTTGCCTGTTCACGCGTCCTAACTATTGATCTATATTTTCATCAGTAGCATTCCCCATCACTGGGTTCTGTATTTTAGCACACAGACTTCAATACAAGAAACTGGCGATACATACAAATGTGATCATTAGTAATGCTCTACATTTACACTGAGCTTGCTGCAAGTTTCAAAGAATGAATTTGTGAAATCTGAATTTTTAAAAGTGATTTTTAAAAGAGAAAATATAAAGTGCCAGTATATCTGGCAGTGCTACAACTAAGGGTCAGGTTTATTGAGTAACCTGCTGTCCTTTTGCCAAAAAAAAATAAAAATGTAATGGTTTCTTTTAATTTCTCAAAATGCAGGTCAATCCTATGAAATCCGCCTGCTTAACAACAGAAAACAAGCGTGTTGTACAGATTTAAGCAGCAAGTATGTTAAGGTGAGTGAGAGACTGTAAGTGTTTTAAATTAAAGGATGCCAGTGTTGCTCTAAATGCAAAAATGCAGAAAGGCTAACAAGATGCTCGGATACATTGTGAAAAGTGTTGAATTTAAATCAAGGGAAGTAATGTTAAAACTGTTCAATGCACTAGTAAGACCTCATCTTGAATATTGTGTGCAGTTCTGGTCACCTCGCTATAAAAAAGATATTGCTGCTCTAGAAAGAGTGCAAAGAAGAGCGACCAGAATTATTCCGGGCTTAAAAGGCATGTCATATGCAGACAGGCTAAAAGAATTGAATCTGTTCAGTCTTGAACAAAGAAGACTACGTGGCGACCTAATTCAAGCATTCAAAATTCTAAAAGGTATTGACAGTGTCGACCCAAGGGACTTTTTCAGCCTGAAAAAAGAAACAAGGACCAGGGGTCACAAATGGAGGTTAGACAAAGGGGCATTCAGAACAGAAAATAGGAGACACTTTTTACACAGAGAATTGTGAGGGTCTGGAATCAACTCCCCAGTAATGTTGTTGAAGCTGACACCCTGGGATCCTTCAAGAAGCTGCTTGATGAGATTCTGGGATCAATAAGCTACTAACAACCAAACGAGCAAGATGGGCCGAATGGCTTCCTCTCGTTTGTAAACTTTCTTATGTTCTTATGTTCTTATGTCTTCTCTGTAATGTAACTCTTTTGAAGAGCTTTAAGGCTCAATGGAGTTCCTGGAACTGCTTACACTGCTGTGCAGTGGGAGGCTTAAAGTATGCCTTGCAGTTGTGGATGGCTTGCTCAAGCTCGCTGCGCTAGGGCTGATCCTCGCGTGTGTGTGATTTTTTTTTTTTTGAATGCGTCATTGTGTTGGTGGAGAGGTGTGCTGCAGGTTGTGTGTAAACAAGTCCCTTATGTTTCAGGCTGTGTGTGTGTGATCGAGTCCCCTGTGTTTCAGGCTGTGTGTGTGTGTGATCGAGTCCCCTGTGTTTCAGGCTGTGTGTTTGTGATCGAGTCCCCTGTGTTTCAGGCTGTGTGTGTGTGTGATCGAGTCCCCTGTGTTTCAGGCTGTGTGTGTGTGTGTGATCGAGTCCCCTGTGTTTCAGGCTGTGTGTGTGTGTGATCGAGTCCCCTGTGTTTCAGGCTGTGTGTGTGTGTGTGTGTGTGTGTGTGTGTGTGTGTGTGTGTTGTGTGTGTGTGTGTGTGTGATCGAGTCCCCTGTGTTTCAGGCTATGTGTATGTGTGATCGAGTCCCCTGTGTTTCAGGCTGTGTGTGTTGTGATCGAGTCCCCTGTGTTTCAGGCTGTGTGTGTGTGTGATCGAGTCCCCTGTGTTTCAGGCTGTGTGTGTGTGATCGAGTCCCCTGTGTTTCAGGCTGTGTGTGTGTGTGATCGAGTCCCCTGTGTTTCAGGCTGTGTGTGTGTGATCAAGTCCCCTGTGTTTCAGGCTGTGTGTGTGTGTGTGTGTGATCGAGTCCTCTGTGTTTCAGGCTGTGTGTTTATGATCGAGTCCCCTGTGTTTCAGGCTGTGTGTGTGTGTGTGTGATCGAGTCCCCTGTGTTTCAGGCTGTGTGTGTGTGTGTGTGTGTGATCGAGTCCCCTGTGTTTCAGGCTGTGTGTGTGTGTGATCGAGTCCCCTGTGTTTCAGGCTGTGTGTGTGTGTGTGATCGAGTCCCCTGTGTTTCAGGCTGTGTGTTTGTGACTGAGTCCCCTGTGTTTCAGGCTGTGTGTTTGTGATCGAGTCCCCTGTGTTTCAGGCTGTGTGTGTTTGTGATCGAGTCCCCTGTGTTTCGGGCTGTGTGTGTGTGATCGAGTCCCCTGTGTTTCAGGCTGTGTGTGTGTGTGATCGAGTCCCCTGTGTTTCAGGCTGTGTGTGTGTGTGTGATCGAGTCCCCTGTGTTTCAGGCTGTGTGTGTTTGTGATTGAGTCCCCTGTGTTTCAGGCTGTGTGTGTTTGTGATCGAGTCCCCTGTGTTTCAGGCTGTGTGTGTGTGTGATCGAGTCCCCTGTGTTTCAGGCTATGTGTTTGTGATCGAGTCCCCTGTGTTTCAGGCTGTGTGTGTGTGTGATCGAGTCCCCTGTGTTTCAGGCTGTGTGTGTGTGTGATCGAGTCCCCTGTGTTTCAGGCTGTGTGTGTGTGTGATCGAGTCCCCTGTGTTTCAGGCTGTGTGTGTGTGTGATCGAGTCCCCTGTGTTTCAGGCTGTGTGTGTGTGTGATCGAGTCCCCTGTGTTTCAGGCTGTGTGTGTGTGATCGAGTCCCCTGTGTTTCAGGTGTGTGTGTGTGTGATCGAGTCCCCTGTGTTTCAGGCTGTGTGTGTGTGATCGAGTCCCCTGTGTTTCAGGCTGTGTGTGTGTGTGATCGAGTCCCCTGTGTTTCAGGCTGTGTGTGTGTGTGATCGAGTCCCCTGTGTTTCAGGCTGTGTGTGTGTGATCGAGTCCCCTGTGTTTCAGGCTGTGTGTGTGTGTGATCGAGTCCCCTGTGTTTCAGGTTGTGTGTGTGTGATCGAGTCCCCTGTGTTTCAGGCTGTGTGTGTGTGATCGAGTCCCCTGTGTTTCAGGCTGTGTGTGTGTGTGATCGAGTCCCCTGTGTTTCAGGCTGTGTGTGTGTGTGATCGAGTCCCCTGTGTTTCAGGCTGTGTGTGTGTGATCGAGTCCCCTGTGTTTCAGGCTGTGTGTGTGTGTGATCGAGTCCCCTGTGTTTCAGGCTGTGTGTGTGTGTGATCGAGTCCCCTGTGTTTCAGGCTGTGTGTGTGTGTGATCGTGTCCCCTGTGTTTCAGGTGTGTGTGTGTGTGATCGAGTCCCCTGTGTTTCAGGCTGTGTGTTGTGTGATCGAGTCCCCTGTGTTTCAGGCTGTGTGTGTGTGTGATCGAGTCCCCTGTGTTTCAGGCTGTGTGTTGTGTGATCGAGTCCCCTGTGTTTCAGGCTATGTGTTTGTGATCGAGTCCCCTGTGTTTCAGGCTGTGTGTGTGTGTGATCGAGTCCCCTGTGTTTCAGGCTGTGTGTGTGTGATCGAGTCCCCTGTGTTTCAGGCTGTGTGTGTTTGTGATCGAGTCCCCTGTGTTTCAGGCTGTGTGTGTGTGTGATCGAGTCCCCTGTGTTTCAGGCTGTGTGTGTGTGATCGAGTCCCCTGTGTTTCAGGCTGTGTGTTTGTGATCGAGTCCCCTGTGTTTCAGGCTGCGTGTGTGTGATCGAGTCCCCTGTGTTTCAGGCTGTGTGTGTGATCGAGTCCCCTGTGTTTCAGGCTGTGTGTGTGTGATCGAGTCCCCTGTGTTTCAGGCTGTGTGTGTGTGTGATCGAGTCCCCTGTGTTTCAGGCTGTGTGTGTGTGATCGAGTCCCCTGTGTTTCAGGCTGTGTGTGTGTGTGATCGAGTCCCCTGTGTTTCAGGCTGTGTGTGTGTGATCGAGTCCCCTGTGTTTCAGGCTGTGTGTGTGTGTGATCGCGTCCCCTGTGTTTCAGGCTGTGTGTGTGTGTGATCGAGTCCCCTGTGTTTCAGGCTGTGTGTGTGTGTGTGATCGTGTCCCCTGTGTTTCAGGCTGTGTGTGTGTGTGATCGAGTCCCCTGTGTTTCAGGCTGCGTGTGTGTGATCGAGTCCCCTGTGTTTCAGGCTGTGTGTTTGTGATCGAGTCCCCTGTGTTTCACAGGCTGTGTGTGATCGAGTCCCCTGTGTTTCAGGCTGTGTGTGTGTGATCGAGTCCCCTGTGTTTCAGGCTGTGTGTGTGTGTGATCGCGTCCCCTGTGTTTCAGGCTGTGTGTGTGTGTGATCGAGTCCCCTGTGTTTCAGGCTGTGTGTGTGTGTGATCGTGTCCCCTGTGTTTCAGGCTGTGTGTGTGTGTGATCGAGTCCCCTGTGTTTCAGGCTGTGTGTGTGTGATCGAGTCCCCTGTGTTTCAGGCTGTGTGTGTGTGTGATCGCGTCCCCTGTGTTTCAGGCTGTGTGTGTGTGTGATCGAGTCCCCTTTGTTTCAGGCTGTGTGTGTGTGTGATCGTGTCCCCTGTGTTTCAGGCTGTGTGTGTGTGTGTGATCGTGTCCCCTGTGTTTCAGAGCATCCTTCGCGTGGTGTTTCATGACAGACGGTTGCAGTACACGGAACACCAGCAGCTGGAGGGGTGGAAGTGGAACAGACCAGGAGACAGGATCCTTGACATCGGTGAGAACCCAAATCTACAGCGAACACTCGAGACCAAATCCAAGCTTAAACATGAGTACCAAAAATACTGCATGTGCTGTGGTGACTGTCTGCCTTAAACATATCACTAATGCACATGAGTTTAATTGAGCTGTTCTCCCGAGCTCCCAGTTTCTCCACAGTCTTGAACCTTCTCCCTATCAGAGGGATGGACATAAAACTCCCATTGCATACAACTTTGATCCATACCTGGTTTTACTATGAGACACACCTGAGCTTGTTCCCTATACACACTGTGTATTATCAGGCTTGTATTAAAACATGGAATGGGTGCAGTAGTCGTCTTCTTGCCATCCCTGCAACCCTATTGCTGAGGTTTCTCAAATCAGTAAAGAGCAGATTGGTGCAGTGGACTAATTCACCAGCACCACATGTGCTTCCCTGTGGAGGCCTGGGTTCGAATCTTATTTTTATTGCATTTATTTTTTTCTGTAGATATCCCATTGTCAGTTGGGATCATTGAGCCCAGAGCCAACCCAACCCAGCTGAACACTATCGAGTTCCTGTGGGACCCGGCCAAGAGAGCCTCCGCATTTATCCAGGTAACTCTCGCCACGAGCCGGTTCGGATTTTAAACTTGCTTGATTTGTCGCATTCATGGGGGTCTTTATTGCAGGTTCATTGCATCAGTACAGAGTTTACTCCCAGGAAGCACGGAGGAGAGAAGGGCGTCCCGTTCCGGATCCAGATCGACTCGTTCAAACAGGACGCAAGCGGCGAGTATACGGAGCATGTGAACTCAGCCAGCACTCAGGTTAAAGTCTTCAAGGTATGGAAATGCAAACGACAGGACCGAGATCAAACCTGCCCTTAATGCTGGTATACCTACATTAGACCTTCACCTGGAAGCTACAGATAAATCCCTGGAAGTGACTGCAAATCCATTCCCCACCCAGAATGTTGATCTCCTCCAAAGCCAAGGGAACGCTGTTGTATTAATCTCTAAAGGAGTTGAATGTGAGAAGTGCCACTGAAAAGGTTGTTCGATTCCTGTGTTCTTTTTTAATTGCAGACACTTTGATTTTGAAAGCTAGTGATCGCCTGGGTTCTACTGCAGTGTATAGAAACAGTTCAGTTCACTGTACCAATATACTTTTAAGGTGATGCGTTTAAAATATAGATCAGATATTAAAAAATGTTTACATATTTATTCTGCTTTCCATCAAGCCCAAAGGAGCCGACAGAAAACAAAAGACGGACCGAGAGAAGATGGAGAAAAGAAGCCCTCACGAAAGGGAGAAATATCAGCAGTCATACGAAACCACTTTCCTTACAGAGGTGAGCTTGTTTACTGGCATTGCATACACAATGTGACGCGCACAGCCTGGCGCAGGCGAGCACGCTGCTTCATTAACCACAGAGGCTGGCTTCGAGGGTCAGCTTGAACGATGAGCCTCTGTGTCCGTGCTCTCGAAGCCTGGGCAACGCAGTCGGCAGGACCCTGTTGTTTAACTGCTAGCAGAATTGGCCTTTTCCTGGTAAACAGATGTAAAATCAGCTTGTAAAAAAATTAATAGTAAAGCAAAAACGTTTCATGGTTGAAAAGTTGTATTGCTACAGGGGAATTTTCTCATTCATATCATTGCTTTAGATCTTTCCAAACCGCTGGTTTCAATGCTGAAAATAAAAATACTTGCAAAGTACTGAAAGCGGCATTTTGGTTTGAATTTAGTGTTCTCCCTGGCCTGATCTGCCCTGTGTGATGAACACCCCTTCCCCTGGTTACAGCAGCTCTCCACCGAGCTTCAGCATCAGAGATGGGTAAGCAGCGCCTTCTCCACTGTGCTGTAGCATTCCAGCTGGCACCGATGCCCGCTTCTGCACTTTACTTTCCTAGTCCAATTATTGTTTAACCCTAACCCTTCCCTCAGCGACATTTAAAGTGTCGTCAGAACTATAAGATTTGCATTTTTTATTTATTTTTTCTCCATTCATATCTATACTCGATAAAGGTGTTATTGTTTTGAATTCTATAACTTGCATTTTCAGCTCGACAAAAATAATTCAGGACTGAAAGGGTTAAAGAAAAACTTTGCGTGTGTGCAATGAGAGTTCTCTTAACAGATGCATTCTTCTTGTATAAAATCGCTTTTGTATCGTTTTCAGTTTGTCTTCTCGTCCTGATAACTTTTTTGAAAGTCAGAAGTACTTAGCAGCCCAAAAGCAATTGAGCAGCGCAAACGTAAACAGAAACCGAGCCCTGTGCTGCAGAATACTGGGGCAGTGATAGAGCCAGGCGCTGTGCGCTGAGACACACACACGGTGCTCCCCCGTGATAAAGGACCTCGTGGACTGAGCTTGCACATTGACCTGTTTGTGTTCTCTTTCTTTCCTGCTTTGTGAAATAGTAGAAACGTCTCTCCAAGTCAAGAGGGGGACCTGCTCCTTCCCAGCCTCGCCGATGTAAGTATGATGAAGATTTATTTTTATGTGATGCTTTTTTTTATTTTTTAGGAGTGGTTTTGAGGAGTCTGGTGCAACTGTTCATTACAAATATTCTTTTTGCAATGTAGCCCCTCCTGCCCAACGCTTCGATCCAAGATGCCCAGCAGTGGCTGCACCGACATCGCTTCACTCCCTACTCTCGGCTGTTTTCTAATTTCTCAGGTGAGTGGAAACTTCACCTGTGCTTGTCTATAATTGTCTTTTTTAAAGTTACGAAGGAAAAGTAGTCAGAGCTGCACTAAGCAAGAGGTTCCTTGCACAAAGCTAACCCTTCCACTCCTGGTCTTTGTTCCAGCCCTGTTCTAAAGTGTTTGATTGAACCGATTAAACCTCCTTCCAGACCCTGAAGAAGTTTATGATCTCATTTTACCTGTTCAACCTGGAATGGAATAACCCTCCAGGACCACGATTGGACACATCTGCTTTAATGTATTTAACCACACAACACAAATGGCACCACTCTAGTTACAGAAGTGTTTTCCCTTTTAAGATGTGTTTGTAGCATATACTGAGAAAGACCTAGTTGAAACAAAAGATTTGTTATGTGGTGTGTTATTTGATTTCTTTACATTGGCCTGGTTAAATCTCTCAGGTGCTGATTTATTAAAGATGTCCAAAGAGGACTTGGTCCAGATCTGCGGTCCTGCTGATGGAATCCGGCTTTACAATATAATCAAGAGAAGGTAGGTGGTGTCCCTACAACTCCTCTGGGACCCCAGCACATTTCATTAGTACTGCTGGGAAGGGGCTCGGGGTGAGACTGAGTGCCAGGTCCTGGACGGGACCCTCACAGCTCGCATTGCACTTGGGCTCAGGGTGAGACTGAGTGCTGCGTGGACAAGACCCACAGTGTGTGGAGGTGGAGGGGGGAAGAGGGAGAGGGAGGTGGAGGTGAGTGGAGTGGAGGAGATGGAGTGTGGGGGAGTGGATGAGAGGGAGAGTGAGGTGGAGATGGGGGAGTGTGGAGGAGAGGTAGTGTGGAGGAGAGAGAGAGGGAGATGGTGGTGGGGGAATGTGGATTAAGAGGAGGAGAAGGAGGAGGTGAGGTGAGGTGAGGAGAGGAGAGGAGGACGAGCCCCAGAGCCCCAACACCAGTGAGATAACATTCCAAGTGAGCATTTCAAACTGCATAGAAAAAGTGACCAAAAAGTAATCTGTGCTTTGAATTCCACCAGGAACGTCCGCCCACGCCTCACAGTCTATTTGTGTCAAGAAGCAGAACACACCGGGGCTGTGCAGCCACAGAAACAGGGCCAGAGCGCCAGCTCACTGTGCGGTAAGGATGTTCGTTGGGTATCTCATCAATGAGCCAGGCTGGCTAAGGAAGGCCCTCTCTATTGGAAGGAGCGCTCTTTGCAATTGCACAGCATTCTGGTGAAGAGACAGGACTGTATTTTGAAAGCATCAGTGTGCCAGTCAATGGACAATACCACAGTACTGACTCACTAATGATTAGTGGATACAGCACAATCATATGCTGCCTAAATCAGTCAAATTAATCTAAATATTTTCCCTTTTCTCTTTAGTATACCATGCTATCTATTTGGAAGAATTGACAGCACTAGAATTGACAGAGAAGATAGCTAACTTATACAGCATTGCACCCTGCCAAATCCACCAGATCTACAGACAAGGACCCACAGGGGTCCATATCTTAGTGTCTGATGAGGTAAGGGACCAAAAAAGGAAACCAGAACACATCAAGTCATGTACAGTGCACTGATGAAAGTGGGTAATGACCTTAAGTCAGAAGGCAAAGAAACAATATTTTTCTTTCCTGGATTCGTAATGAACCAAACTAAGTGACTGAGCCCCAGAGAATGACACTGTGAAGGGCTAAGGCTTTGACAGCCCGATTAGGGGATTCCTTGAAGTTTAGGGAACTGATCGGTAGAGTCCATAGATATTGCTTTACAAAAACCTATGAGCACATCAGTGTCATTCTCTCCACAACACTCCATCAGTGTCATTCTCTCCACAACACTCCATCAGTGTCATTCTCTCCAACACTCCATCAGTGTCATTCTCTCCACAACACTCCATCAGTGTCATTCTCTCAGTGTCATTCTCTCCAACACTCCATCAGTGTCATTCTCTCCAACACTCATCAGTGTCATTCTCTCCAACACTCCATCAGTGTCATTCTCTCCAGCACTCCATCAATGTCATTCTCTCCAGCACATCATCAGTGTCATTCTCTCCAGCACTCCATCAGTGTCATTCTCTCCAACACTCCATCAGTGTCATTCTCTCCAACACTCCATCAGTGTCATTCTCTCCACAACACTCCATCAGTGTCATTCTCTCCACAACACTCCATCAGTGTCATTCTCTCCAGCACATCATCAGTGTCATTCTCTCCACAACACTCCATCAGTGTCATTCTCTCCAGCACATCATCAGTGTCATTCTCTCCACAACACTCCATCAGTGTCATTCTCTCCAGCACATCATCAGTGTCATTCTCTCCAGCACATCATCAGTGTCATTCTCTCTAGCACATCATCAGTGTCATTCTCTCCACAACACTCCATCAGTGTCATTCTCTCCACAGCACTCCATGCTGCATTATAAGGTAACACTTCAAGGAACTAAGGGGTTGATTTGATCAATCTATAGCCTAGCATTGCATCAACTTTGTTTTTTTTTCAATCACTGTTTATGGATTGTCCTAGGATAACCACAGATAGGTTGATGTTGCAATCTAGGTTAACTTTCCCCTGTGCTGTAAAATGCTCTAAACACAGTCCAGCTGTGGTTCGTGCCAGGAGGGTGTAGGTTGATCAAATCAGTTCCTGTTCAGCCTTGTTGGAAGCCAGAGAAACGCATTTGCTGTGGAGGACTGTGTTCTTCTCCCACTCTTTATATATGGTCTGTATACTGAATGGACTGATAACTGTAAGAATACTGTGTTGCTTCATACAGACTTGTAGAGACATATTTTATACAGCTTTCAACCCCTTCAAACCGTTGGACTGTCAAACCAATAGAAATGTGAAGCCAAACATGTGCCAGTGCACTAAGCCTGCGCTGTAAAAGTTAATGAGGTGTAAAGCAACACATTAATGCTTCACTTTAACTATGGAATGCTTATCTGAACCTTCCCAATGCTCTGCCCCTCGTCCTCTGCCGTTCTGCAGCCTTCAGAGTGATTATACGCTAGGCTGGAACGAGGGACACAGAAGCCCCGAGCCAGGAGGCTAAATGAAGTGCTGAAGTTACTGATTAACACTTATTGCTTTATTTTTGGTTCTGGTCATGCGCCTGAGTGATGCAAATGAGGGTTCAGCAAAGTGAATGGGTTTCATGCTTCATTTGCTGCAACCTCTCTAGCCCAAAGTGTGCTTGCTGTGTTCCAGATATTTTTTTTCATTCGTTTTTTTTTTTCTTTTTAGATGGTGCATTACCTCATCGACGAGTCGTGTTTTGTAATCAACACACTAAAAGGTATTGTTTGTGTACAGTTCTCTCTCTGCTTGTGTGTTTCGGTGCAGGGGTTGATTGGAGTATCATTGGGGGTGTTATTTGCAATATCTATATATCTAGATCTATATCTATATATATATATATATATATATATATATATATATATATATATATATATACAGCTCTGGAAAAAATTAAGAGACCACTGCAAAATTATCAGTTTCTCTGGTTTTACTATTTATAGGTATGTGTTTGGGTAAAATGAACATTTTTGTTTTATTCTATAAACTACTGATAACATTTCTCCCAAATTCCAAATAAAAATATTGTCATTTAGAGCATTTATTTGCAGAAAATGACAGCTGGTCAAAATAACAAAAAAGATGCAGTGTTGTCAGACCTCGAATAATGCAAAGAAAATAAGTTCAGATTCATTTTTAAACAACACAATACTAATATTTTAACTTAGGAAGAGTTCAGATATCAATATTTGGTGGAATAACCCTGATTTTCAATCACAGCTTTCATGCGTCTTGGCATGCTCTCCACCAGTCTTTCACATTGATGTTGGGTGACTTTATGCCACTCCTGGTGCAAAAATTCAAGCAGCTCAGCTTTGTTTGATGGCTAGTGACCATCCATCTTCCTCTTGAAAGGCATGGCATGAAGCATTGTCCTGCTGGAAAAAACAATCCTCAGAGTTGGGGAACATTGTCAGAGCAGAAGGAAGCAAGTTTTCTTCCAGGACAACCTTGTACTTGGCTTGATTCATGACAAAGCTGCCCGATTCTAGCCTTGCTGGAGCACCCCCAGATCATCACCGATCCTCCACCACATTTCACAGTGGGTGCGAGACACTGTGGCTTGTAGCCCTCTCCAGGTCTCCATCTAACCATTTGATGACCAGGTGTTGGGCAAAGCTGAAAATTGTACTCATCTGGGGGTGCTTCAACAAGGCTGGAATCGGGCAGATTTGTCTTTGTGAAGGATGCATGAATCAAGCCAAGTACAAGGTTGTCCTGGAAGAAAACTTGCTTCCTTCTGCTCTAACAATGTTCCCCAACTCTGAGGATTGGTTTTTCCAGCAGGACAATGCTCCATGCCACACAGCCAGATCAATCAAGGTGTGGATAGAGGACCACCAGATCAAGACCCTGTCATGGCCAGCCCAATCTCCAGACCTGAACCCCATTGAAAACCTCTGGAATGTGATCAAGAGGAAGATGGATGGTCACTAGCCATCAAAAGCCGAGCTGCTTGAATTTTTGCACCAGGAGTGGCATAAAGTCACCCAACATCAATGTGAAAGACTTGTGGAGAGCATGCCAAGGCGCATGAAAGCTGTGATTGAAAAATCAGGGTTATTCCACCAAATATTGATTTCTGAACTCTTCCTAAGTTAAAACATTAGTATTGTGTTGTTTAAAAATGAATATGAACTTATTTTCTTTGCATTATTCGAGGTCTGACAACACTGCATCTTTTTTGTTATTTTGACCAGTTGTCATTTTCTGCAAATAAATGCTCTAAATGACAATATTTTTATTTGGAATTTGGGAGAAATGTTGTCAGTAGTTTATAGAATAAAACAAAAACGTTCATTTTACCCAAACACATACCTATAAATAGTAAAACCAGAGAAACTGATAATTTTGCAGTGGTCTCTTAATTTTTTCCAGAGCTGTATGTGTGTGTGTGTGTGTGTGTGTGTGTGTGTGTGTATATATATATATATATATATATATATATATATATATATATATATATATATATATATATATATATATATAAATTAATTATATAGTAAAATTGTAGGTTTTATCAATTATAAGTTTACAAATATTGTCCTCCTTTAAGAACTGGATAGCCATAGCTTTATCTTGTAAAGTTATATCTCTGCAGCTGTAGCCCTGCGCATTGAACATTACTGCCTGTTTAATCTGTATAAAATGTAAAACTTGTGAGCACTATCTGAGTAATGTAGGGTGCACCCTGCATGTGGTAAACACTGGCAGTGTGATGCAAGCTCTTCTCTATTTAAACATTCACTGATGGACTTTTGTTTGATTTCAGCTGAAAGCAGCGAGGGCTACCATATTATTTTGAAGTGACTTGGCTGCAGAGTACGTTTATTGAGTAAGCAAGAATACTCGGACTCAAAGACTTGGGGGGGGGGGGGGGGGGGGGGGGGGGGGGGGGGGGGGGGGGGGGGGGGGGGGGGGGGGGGGGGGGTGAAGCCCTCTCCCAAGCAGATGTGCAGGATAAATGTGTTTTGAAACACTTGGAATCTTAAAACATGGAGAAGACAAAAGAAGCAACCAGAATGAAAGTGAACTTGGGTTGCTTTTTTTTCTTGTTGACTTATTTGCAAGATGTCACTGTGTGTCTTAGTCCCATTCCTACGAGGAACAGCACAATGATTGATGTTCTAGGTAACTTGCATCATTTTCAGAGTATAATATGCACTCTTTTAAACATTTTGCTAGCGTTTTTATACAAGGGGTGCGCCTTGTACAAGACATGCTGGCTATGCAAGAGTTTTACAAGATAACAGTTACACGCTTTGCACGGATGTGTGAGTTATAGTCTAAAAATGATGGGAATAATATCTATAATTTAATTTTGTTTGATCAAAAATGAAGAAAAGGGAAATGTTTTTGTATTTTTTATGAGTTAATGAGATATTTGGGAGGGCAAGGGCACTTAAATTATATTTATATTAACATATCACAATAGTGCTGGAGAAGTAAGTAAAGGGAAAATGAATAGGGGGTTGAACAGTCTGTCGAAGAAGGGACTTCACAAGTGCTCTTTACAGAAAGTGCAGCTTTAAAATGCAACGCTGAATTCCACTGCCATGTGTGCTTGCTGGCGAGTACAGTGCTGTACTACTACTGTATACTCTACACACATTCCGCTCTGCACTACAAATAGGATTTATACCTTCATCTATTAGGATCTCTTTTCTTTTTTAATTGCAGCAGGGAAGGTGTAATTTTTTAAATTTTATTTATTGCCTTTTAGCACATTATAAATAAAAGGACGGATGATGTTATCAATTGCTCTAGAATCAATAAATCTCAATCTTTAGTTTTCACTCCATTTCTGAATCTGGGAGAACATTAGTCAGTTATCTTTCAAAGCTAGAATGTGGCGTTCTAAACCGAGCAAGTAAAAACACATCTCTCAAGGTCTTGGGTTG
Source organism: Polyodon spathula (assembly GCF_017654505.1). Classification (NCBI taxonomy): domain Eukaryota; kingdom Metazoa; phylum Chordata; class Actinopteri; order Acipenseriformes; family Polyodontidae; genus Polyodon; species Polyodon spathula. The sequence continues at coordinate 742,327 of NC_054544.1, forward strand.
CTGGTTTTCTCAATTCGTAATGTTAGCATGGAGGTAATTAAGGACGCTTCTGTGGCCTGTTGTGTTGTGTGAGGTGCACCCTTTTGGAATAGGATGCTAAAACCTCTCTCTTGCCACAGTGGCGTGGTGCTGGAGCACTGAATGAGTGCAGAGTATGGGTGCACTACCAACCGAGATTTCCAAACTGCTCCGGTCTGATACTTGTGTAAGGACCCAGGCAAGACGCATGTATTTTTATTAAGAAAATTGGGAGAGTTAATTTTTCACTGCCTACTTGCCAATAATATAGAACAGCTGGTTCGGAAAGCAACTTCACGGGGAGCAGGCTCACTCGCTCGCTCTCGTCCCTTTCATTGGGAATGCTCTTGAGTTCGGCTTGCTCGCTCTTGTCCCTTTCATTGGGAATGCTCTTGAGTTCGGCTTGCTTGCTCTCGTCCCTTTCATTGGGAATGCTCTTGAGTTTGGCTCACTCGCTCGCTCTTGTCCCTTTCATTGGAAATGCTCTTGAGTACAGCTCACTAACTCGCTCTTGTTCCTTTCATTGGGAATGCTCTTCAGTTCGGGGTCCCCAGTACTGCAATTCATAAAACCAGCACTCCGCTTGAGAGAAGTAGAAGCAGGTGTGCAGTGTATTTCAGAGGAAGATTCCCTGGTACCCGGCTGTAGCCTGTGTCCCTTAACGTTCATGTGCACTAAATTCCCGAGCAGAAAAATAAATAAATCAATAAATATAAAAGTCAACAGAACTCTATTCTTAACCTGTGTATTTTTCCAGTGCAGGTATTTCATTTCTGTTTTTATTTTAGCATCAACTCTCTGAATTTCAGAGATGAGTCCACTACAAGACTTGACAATATCTGGGTCATTAGCTCTCTCTCTCTCTCTCTCTCTCTCTCTCTCTCTCTCTCTGCTTTTGCAACCTGTGACAAAGTGTCCTGGGTGCAATGTGAGTACCTTTTGTGCAATATGGCATTCTAAAAGAAATGCCTTTTTTTCAAAAGGCGAATGGAGTATTGAGTTGTGTTTTCTTTGAAATGGCATTCTTGTGTGTTCTCTTTCTAAGCTTAATGGATGGGTTGTTTATTTGAACCATGTACTTAACAAGGTCCTGCGTGGTTTGGGCATAGCTGGAGATCTAGACTCTGTAATCTCTTGAGTGTGCAACAGATACATTTACAAACTGAGGTCAAATGATAACTTGGAGCTGTGTAGAACAGCCGGGAACAGAAATGTATATTTGAAAAGTCTGCACTTTGTCCTTGTTGACAAAAGCTTATGAACAAAAAACATGGGGAGAGCGAAACCAAGGAGTGGGGTTATAACAATGAAGATGGCATGCTGCATGAGCTCCAAGTAGTACCATTTCAAACAGTAATGTGAATGCAGTCTGTGCACAAGGCAATCAAGTTTTAGATGTATGCTATATACTTTATATTTAACCATGAAGCACATACCAAATACAACTAAATCAACTAAATGTAATGGCATTGCTGGGGTCCTTTTCTTGTGATGCTGTTTTAGTCTTCTATGTTGTTACATGTCTACCTTGGTGTTTGCGTGTATCCTGTGAGAATGTAAGGGGTTGTATTGCATATTCAGTTAATGATTCTTTTTTTCAATGTGTGTAGGTTTTTTTTATTTATTCTTTTATATTCAGTGGCAATCATCTTTTTTGCTTGTTCTGTTCTGTCCCAACTTGTATACAATGTATTAAAGATCACTGTTTGTTTGCAAGGCGCGTGCAGTTGTTTTTTTAATTAGCTGCCCCGTGTCTATGTTGAAACCACAAGGAATTCTCTCCGTACTCGTGTATTTGTGTTGAAACCACAAGGAATTCTCTCCGTACTCATGTGTCTGTGTTGAAACCACAAGGAATTCTCTCCGTACTCATGTGTCTGTGTTGAAACCACAAGGAATTCTCTCCGTACTCGTGTGTTTGTGTTGAAACCACAAGGAATTCTCTCCGTACTCGTGTGTCTTTGTTGAAACCACAAGGAATTCTCTCCGTACTCATGTGTCTGTGTTGAAACCACAAGGAATTCTCTCCGTACTCATGTGTCTGTGTTGAAACCACAAGGAATTCTCTCTGTACTCGTGTGCTTATGGGGGGGCTGGCAGGGGAATGATGTCATGTTTTGTGGTGTTTCGGTGCAGTTTTGCACTGATTTATTGTTCTGTTCTGCTTGGAAAACCGAGAGAATTCTATATCTGGTTTGTACACTAGACTACTGAACAGTAAATAAAATAACCTTTTTGTAATAAAAGCAGCAGCTGTTCTGGTTGTTGTTATTATTATTGTTATTATTTTATTATATATGTATGTAGTAGTGCCAGAAATTATACAAAGTGTAGATTCTATGTTTTCCCTTTTTCTATATATTTTTTCAACTGACACCTTGTAACCCAATTCAAAGCATGCCCGTGTCTTACCCCCCTTGTACTGTTAAAGAGTATCAGACACTAATGATCAGGAATAAGACTAAACCCTTCTTGTTCCCTGGAGTCTCCGGGGTGCTTCTGAATCCGTCCTGTTTTGAGGAGGGGTCGTCAGGCTGCCGGCTCAGCTCTCCCCACAGAACCCAAGTCATCCTGGGCCTCCTCAGCAGAGACCATTATAAAAGTAAACCTGTTCAACATGGTGCCCCATGGTAACCTATAGTATAATCAAAGTACAGGCATGTGAACAGCATGGGGAACTGCAGAATGGCTGTGGTAAATGTTTACAAGGGGAATGTAGTACATGTGAAACACACACAGCTGCAGTGACACAAGTTCACGTACCTGCCGTGTGTGCAGAGCGACGGGAACCTGATGAACCTGACCTTTAGTTTTCATTCTTCTGATTCCATGACCTCAATCAACTTTAACTGACATTCTGGTTCAACGTGTTCATTTCATTAAGAACAAACCCACTCATCTCACTCAGTATATCTATTCCTGATCAGTAATCAAACCCACTCAGTATATCTATCTCTGATCAGTAATAGTATGTTGACAAGTTTGTGTGTGAAAGCAAACCATAACATCTAAGACAACCTGTTCCTCTTCTGCTTCTTTTACCATTCATATTAAACCAAGTTGAATTGTACATTTGAATGAAATCCCCTTTTTTCCAACATATCCCTGTTACTGTAATTTTAAGAGTGCGTAAGATAACTTTAGTGAATCTTTAATACAGTATTACTTATAGATATATATATATATATATATATATATATATATATATATATATATATATATAGTGTGTGTGTGTGTATATATATATATATATATATATATTATATATTTATATATATATATATATATATATATATATATATATATATATATATATATTATATAATATATAATATATATATAGTCTATAGATTATATATAAATAATACAAAGAGGTAATTTTTTTATTTATTCTCAACAATCTCCATTAAAAATAAATAACTAGAAAACTAGGAGTCTTGTGTTGTCTTATAACAGAACACAGAGATATTAACTTTACACGCGTTAACCATTATTTAAAAGGTACAGGTATACTGTGGTCTGCATGCGCTGTAGTAGAAAGTCATGTGATGTTTGTTGACTGTAAGTTTCCAGATGTTGTTGATGTTCCGGTCCTGGAGAAAGTCAATATTATGATACAGCAGCTGGCTGAGCTGGGCCAGACCAGTTACAGCTAGACGAATGGCTGGGAGAGCAGCGAATACAGTACCTCTTCAAAGGGCTCTTGTGTAATTACTTGACATAACGTGGTCATGCATCATTTCCCTTTATATTGTCACTGTGGAGATGGAAAGGCGTGTCAGCTGAGTTTCTGTGACTAGTTTAAGCTGGAACGGACTGGTTTCTTCGCTTGTTGTAATTAAGGCATAGCCTCCAGCATTCTTTTCCAGACACCATGACAATGATTCATTACTCCCTCCTTCCAGAGGTTAGAAAGGCAGTGAAAAGAACCACAGTGTGAGACAGAGAGACATTAGGAATTTGTGTTAGTTCTGTTACTGGGAATCTTCCTCCAGATTTGCATCGCTTGTTCCAATGCCTATAAATCATAACTGTATAGTGTGAAGGTGCCTGTATGTGTTTGCAGCATCACAAGGAAAAAGGTACATAGACATAACATTTTATAGACGACATGCTGGAAAGCATTAGGCAAGTATGCATCTGGTCTCAGTTTCTTATTAAAAAAATCTAATCAAATGAGTAAACCATTTCATTAATGAATTCCTCAATGATATTGTAGCAAACCTCAGTTCCTGCAAGCAGGCGCCTCACACAGGATGATGTTAAAACTGTACAATGCACTAGTAAGACCTCATCTTGAATATTGTGTGCAGTTCTGGTCACCTCGCTATAAAAAAGATATTGCTGCTCTAGAAAGAGTGCAAAGAAGAGCGACCAGAATTATTCCGGGCTTAAAAGTCATGTCATATGCAGACAGGCTAAAAGAATTGAATCTGTTCAGTCTTGAACAAAGAAGACTACGTGGCGACCTAATTCAAGCATTCAAAATTCTAAAAGGTATTGACAGTGTCGACCCAAGGGACTTCTTCAGCCTGAAAAAAGAAACAAGGACCAGGGGTCACAAATGGAGTTTAGACAAAGGGGCATTCAGAACAGAAAATAGGAGGCACTTTTTTACACAGAGAATTGTGAGGGTCTGGAATCAACTCCCCAGTAATGTTGTTGAAGCTGACACCCTGGGATCCTTCAAGAAGCTGCTTGATGAGATTTTGGGATCAATAAGCTACTAACAACCAAACGAGCAAGATGGGCCGAATGGCCTCCTCTCGTTTGTAAACTTTCTTATGTTCTTATGAGGCAATCCACACACAGATGGAGGGTGGGCGCAAACCTGGGACTTCTCTCACTAAAGCATAGAGCAGATATCGCTGTACTGCTGCTGTCTTCCCCCATGCATGCTACTATATAAATAAATATAGACATAAATGTACACTGTGTACTTTGCTTGTACACTAACTCCAATGTACTTGTTACAAAAACCAATAACAATAAGTATATGCATAGATGGATAGACAGAGACAAATAGATAGACAGATAGATAAATGGATAGACAAAGATAGATAAATAGATAGATACACAGAGAGATGGCTAGATACAGATATAAATGCAGCTACTGTCAATGTTTCCCTCCTGCATAGCATTTTATGAAATCTCTATACGAGATCCTAGCTTGTGACAGGGCTCCTCCACGTTACTCACAGCTTATTGATTAGCTCTCCTCTTCCACTCCCTGGGCAGGCCGAGACTGGAGTGAATGTGGGCTGGTGAAAGCAGCCGCCCGCTGTATCCTTTCCCAAGCGCATTGTTATGAACTGGAATCTACTGTATCTAAGTATAAAGGATATATATATATATATAGTTTATTAGCTGACCACAGTAGCTGATCACAGGGGTTCCCCTGGCCCTTCTCTTGGATGTATTGAAGGTTGCTGCCACTTAATTGCTGCCACTTTTTTTAGCAAGATTGTCCTCCCTTCTTTCATAGGGATCCTTAGTGGTAATAGGGGGGAAGGGGAGGGGGATCCTTGTCACTGTAGCAAGCCGTGAGTCAGAGTTCATTATTAACAGAGTTCTCTCTCATTGGCAGTGATCTTCCTGGGTCCTCTGTCACTAGCAAGCCGTGAGTCAGAGTTCATTATTAACCCTTTCATTGGCAGTGATCTTCCTGGGTCCTCTGTCACTAGCAAGCCGTGAGTCAGAGTTCATTATTAACTCCCTTTCATTGGCAGTGATCTTCCTGGGTCCTCTGTCACTAGCAAGCCGTGAGTCAGAGTTCATTATTAACAGAGTTCTAAGCCTTTCATTGGCAGTGATCTTCCTGGGTCCTCTGTCACTAGCAAGCCGTGAGTCAGAGTTCATTATTAACCCTTCATTGGCAGTGATCTTCCTGGGTCCTCTGTCACTAGCAAGCCGTGAGTCAGAGTTCATTATTAACCCTTTCATTGGCAGTGAATCTTCCTGGGTCCTCTGTCACTAGCAGTTCTCATTATTAACCCTTTCATTGGCAGTGATCTTCCTGGGTCCTCTGTCACTAGCAAGCCGTGAGTCAGAGTTCATTATTAACCCTTTCATTGGCAGTGATCTTCCTGGGTCCTCTGTCACTAGCAAGCCGTGAGTCAGAGTTCATTATTAACCCTTTCATTGGCAGTGATCTTCCTGGGTCCTCTGTCACTAGCAAGCCGTGAGTCAGAGTTCATTATTAACCCTTTCATTGGCAGTGATCTTCCTGGGTCCTCTGTCACTAGCAAGCCGTGAGTCAGAGTTCATTATTAAGCCTTTCATTGGCAGTGATCTTCCTGGGTCCTCTGTCACTAGCAAGCCGTGAGTCAGAGTTCATTATTAACCCTTTCATTGGCAGTGATCTTCCTGGGTCCTCTGTCACTAGCAAGCCGTGAGTCAGAGTTCATTATTAACCCTTTCATTGGCAGTGATCTTCCTGGGTCCTCTGTCACTAGCAAGCCGTGAGTAAGTTCCCTTTCATTGGCAGTGATCTTCCTGGGTCCTCTGTCACTAGCAAGCCGTGAGTCAGAGTTCATTATTAACCCTTTCATTGGCAGTGATCTTCCTGGGTCCTCTGTCACTAGCAAGCCGTGAGTCAGAGTTCATTATTAACCCTTTCATTGGCAGTGATCTTCCTGGGTCCTCTGTCACTAGCAAGCCGTGAGTCAGAGTTCATTATTAACCCTTTCATTGGCAGTGATCTTCCTGGGTCCTCTGTCACTAGCAAGCCGTGAGTCAGAGTTCATTATTAACCCTTTCATTGGCAGTGATCTTCCTGGGTCCTCTGTCACTAGCAAGCCGTGAGTCAGAGTTCATTATTAACTCTTTCATTGTAAGTGACCTTCCTGTATGTTACAATCGTTGGTTAAAATCAATGTCACAGGAACTGGGACATGAAAACATTTATAAAGGCATGCAAATGTCAGAAGGCAAGGCAAGAAGAATGTCTCTGTGAAGTGGAGCCATGCTGCCTTCACAGACAGTCCCTTGGGAACAGGAAGGAGTTCGCTGGGTTCTTCACTCTCACACAAGTCTTTCTAATTTGACCTGAGTCATGTTTGCAGTCAATCTCAACAGGATCTGTCATTTGGAATGTCAGTGACATAAATCACAGTCAAGACTGTGAATTCAGAACTGGAGCGAGCCAAGGACAGGACATTCAGCATGTAACAGTAGGGAATAGTAAAGACAATTAACCCGATTTGATGTGTAACTTACAGGCAGAGTGATGGACAGACTGACAGACACCCTCCCGGTATTCACAGACTCAGACTTCATTCGCAACGACTCATATTAAATAAAGTTGCTCCCAAATTTCATAACAGCCACGGGGGATTTAGGTTGTGATTTTGTAATCAAAATTATGACTTATAAGTAATGTTAGGTGTTAAAGTTAGATTTGAGGCTAGGGTTGAGTATTAAAATGAAATATTAATACAGAAAAACCACACTCTGTGATATCTCTAACACTGGCAATTACTGGTGATTCACACATGTTTGGTGTAAATATAAAGCAGCCCAGAATATAATTTTGTATTTAGTTTTGTACTGTTTGTTTCCATCACCTGTCCATGCTAACTATACGAGAGCAGCAAGCCTGATAGACTGGAATCCCCAGTAAGAGCTGTGAAAACACAGGCAGTATCTCCATGTGGGCATACATGATGTTGTTGTTTGGTGTATGGTGGCAGCAATGACAACCCAGCATTGAGCACCACTTGGATTCCAAACCCTGCAAACCTGCAATAAAATATGTTGACGTCACGAAGGCTCCCATCACAGCACAGCCTGTCAGGCTAGCAGGTTGCCCAATCCCAGCCAGTGGAAAGGTCCTGGCTGTTTGGGGCAGCCCGTAAGCGCTTGCTGGTTGAAAAACAGATCCCATAAAAGACTGCTTGCTTGTTATGTAAACTCTCAATTGTAAATGAGTACTGCGCTGAACTGCATTGGAAGTGCGTTGTGTATTTCAGGCCTTAAACTCCATTCCTTGTCCTTGTAAGACTCGCTTTACTTATTAAAGTCTTGAAACAGTTTTTCAAGCAGCTACTTGTTGGTTTTTCACCAAGTTGCTCAAAAGTAGCCAGCAAGTTGCCATGGCTGCAACAAGGCTTCACCCATCAGGGAGCAATGCAAGGCTCAGATCAGAGTAGCCGCAGATCCAGAAGGGTTTAGATCCAGCTGCCAATCCCCAATGAGAGACAGCAATACCAGTGAGGAAGAGCTTTCATTTAGTGATACTTCAACAGCTCCCTCTAGTGTGCTGTTGAAGTATTACAACTGAGTGAAGTGCTGCAGTGAAAGAAAATAGTTAAAAAAAAAAAACAGTACAAATACAAAACTCTGAGCAGTATGTTATCTTCTGAACAGGGCTCCAGACACTGACATGTGAGCAACACAAAGCTCTGCTCTCCAGAGAAGTGCAGTAATAGAGCACCGTGGCAACTGCACCCTTATCAAAGCGTCTTAGAGTAAAAGCACAGCACAGCAAAAGCATGGTAAAGCATTGTAAAGACCAAGCAATGCGTGATAATGAATATTAAAAAAAACATAGCAAACCAGGGTAAACTATGGGAAATGCATAGTATAAGCATGGGAAAAGCATAGGGGGAAAACTGCACAAATACACAGCAGAAATACAGTGCAAAAATACAGTGCAGAAATACGGTGTCAAACCTTTCTAAGGGTAGTGAAACACCTTAAACAACAAAGTGACACTTGTATGAGATTTATACAGTACTGTACCCTATCATGAATACTGTTTATACCACCCAGCAGTTTGACTTTGTACTTTCCCCCTTTGCTTTTTAATTTCAATGGTGCCTGGGCTGTCAGCCTTTACACCTGATGGAAAAGCCAAATGGTTTGGGCCTGGAAATCGTTTGATTAATGAAGCTGACCCCGAGTGTCTGTCTGAAGGGCTGCAGCTCCTGTTTTCCCTGTAGCCTCCTGGAGGTTTCCTATGTAGCTGTGCAGAACAGGAAGCATATGCTGATACATCTGGAGAAGGAGAAAGCATTTTTGTTAATATAGAAATTAAATAGTAAATTGGAATTGGCTAAATCATTTTCCCCCACCAATGTGATACTATTTTCATGGGAATTTTAGGAATCTTTTAATTCAATGTTTACTATATAATGATCTCTCACTGTCTCTGGGGTTAGGGTAAAGGGTTTAATAAAGATTAGAATTGGTGTTTTCTGACAGTCATTGCAGGTAACAGACACAAGAGGGGGCTCTAGCTATAGTCCTACAGTACACTGTTATCACGCTGTGGGACCTGTAGGACTTTCCTGCACATGAAAATGGTGTAACATGAGACAGTGAGAACTTATGTTTAATACAAGACGACGGGTTCAGTTATGAAAGCCTCTGGCGTTGGTTTGTTCTTGTTCATTTACATGTAATGCCAAAAAAAAAGACAATAAGAGAGTCCCTCCACAGCCCTGGGAACGCACTTCAATCTGACATGCTGTGTGAGTGTGAGAACGATTTGATTACTTAGACAATGTGTGTGGCATCACTTTACAACCTGCTAATGAAGCGCTGGCATATTTAATACATTGGCTCAGTCCGGTTAATTGACGTGATCTCTGAGGGGCCTATTTGATATTGCTTTGCTTGTGGCAATATATAAGACATCATTAATATAAAGTATTGAAGACTGGTGTCTGCTCTTCTGTCCTGATGCTGTCACTTAAACAAGGAGCATCATGGGTCTGCGGAGTGGGTTTCAAAGAGCTCTGTGTGTGTGTGTGTGTGTGTGTGCGTGTGTGTGTGTGTGTGTGTGTGTATGTGTGTGTGTGTGCACGCACTGGAGTCAGCAAGCTTTTCCAACAGTTTGCATGAATCTTTTTGCTATGGTGTGGATTTAACAAGTGCTTTCAGCCCTTGTGTGCACAGCAGCTAGTGCCGCTGCCAAAGAATGAAAGCAGTCAAGGCAGGACCCAGAAGATAACTGTATTCATTCTGGAACTGTGTGCGACAGGCATATAATACGAGCTCAACGAGACTGCACTGCTGTTTATTTATTTGTATGTGTCTTATGCAGCTCACAGGCTTTAAAATACACATAGATGCATTGTACCTACGAATTACACTTGATGTAATTGAACCAGAGGCAGCACCGCAGACAAGAAGACAGTCTTTTTAAATTATACTGGAGGGAACAGGCCCACTCCTCAGTGATTACTTCCTGCAGCACAGTCTGCTCTTCAGAATGGCCCACAGCTTCACCTTCGAGTCTGCTGGTTGTGAAACATCAATCATTTTAGCAGTCGGATATGGAAACACATACCAGTGTACCAGCCCTTAGTTGAGGTATGTCAAGAGGACTTTCAACAGGAAGATATTATATATATTATAAACCACATGCCAGGGAAGCCGTCATCATAACAAATTAAGTATCATTTGAGGGCAAGCCCTGATTAAAGTGTGTGCTACATGTGGCAGGTGCTTCTAGTTTGTCAACCCCTAACCACGTCCGGGGTGTAGTGGTGAGCCATCATGCTTCCCCCTGCCTGATCTCTCGTAGGCAGCTGGCCGCGTTGCTGGCAGTGTGGACCCATCCTGTCCGGTCCTTACCCTCTCCACCCTGCCGTGCCTGATTGAGATTGTAGAGCAGATATCGGGCTGTCTGGCACAACGGGGACTGAAAGCTCTTGACCTTTTGAGGCATAAGGAGGACAGCACTAAAAGTGCTCCAGCAAGGGGAGGCCCCTTGACAGCAGATCTAGTTTGTCTGCAGCGTCAGGGCTTCAAGCACAAGTATAAGTGAAGACTTGAACCAGCCTGCCTATTGAAATATACCCTCAATGAGAGTTACTAATCAGCAAGCACTTCACCTCCAGAGCTCTGAAGTGGCAAGTTCTGTTCTCACCTCTAACAGCCAGCTTGTTCCAGCTCATGATTAGCATACACCCTCTGCTGAAAATTCGTTTTATTAAAGGCCCGAATTCCTAGTCAGTCCCCTTGCTTAAATATAATTTCGGTGTATGATTAGCGCTCATTTCCCAAACCTGGCTGGGAGTGCGGGGGGAGTCAGAGGCCAAGCAAATGAAAGAAAATGACTTCATTGTGGGATGACTGGGCCATAAATCATTGCCCATTTTCTATAAATCACGGCAGATGGCAGGAGCGAGCAGGCCCTCCTGGGAACTGGCACGCCCTGTGCATGATGGGAATGGTGTATCGCAGCAGACGCTGGCAGAGTAAGAGGTCACTGCACAGAAGACTGGATCCAGCTCAGAAGAGGCACACAAACCCTACCTGTGGCCCACCTTTCAATGGCAGCCCTTCGAAGATCAAATAAGGACCCAGGGGTCTTTGAAACATGAGCTTCTGGCTTTTTTTTCTTTTTTTTTTTTTTAAATAGCAGCTGTTAAAATCGTCTGCCTTTAGATCATTTTTAATCTTCAAACAAGTAGTGCACAATGTCAAGCCAGAATAAGCAAGAAGTGCTTTGATGGTATAGCAATGATTTAATGTCTATTTACAGAAGAAATTATCTATTTTTTAAAAAAGGCATCAAAACATCAATACAGCTACAATAAAGTACCAAATAGTGCTTCTTTATCCAGGGTGTAGCCAAATAATATGTTCAAATAATGAACTCCAGGACAGACCACAATTCAATCTACAACATTATGCACCCTCTTCAGAAAACAGCTCCTACTAAAAGACTAAACAGTGTTAGCATTAGGGTTAGGGTTAAGGTTTCATGTATTCAGGGAAATAGGCTTAGAGAATTCTGGAACATTACAATAAATCATAAGCCCTTATGTTTCATAAATGCCAATCCTCACGTATGATCATTTATCAAACAGGTTATTAAAAATAAGCCTACGGTCTATAAATAAGGATTGAGCTAATAGGAAAAAGGACCCAGTGTGTCAGGGTGATGATTGGAAGGTCCACTGTCTTTTACAGCTATGCAGAATATTTGAGTAAAAAACATTTTGAAAACAACCCTGTGCTTTACGAGGAAGGGAAAGTAGTGAAGATGCCTAAAATGAACTTTGCGCTGCAGTCAGGGGTTAGGGGTCAGGGCTAGAGGCTAGAGGTTAAAGGTTAGAGGTTAGGTTGGGAGCAGGTAAATACCACTCAGTTTGCAAAAAGTCCGCTTGGGAGATCACAGAGAGCGGCTTTGTTTTAAAGAGAAGACTGGCGCCGCCAACAGTATCTGCCCAGAGGGTCCCTGCATGATAAAACCCAGCTGAGCCTCTGAGCCACTCAGCTGTATGGAAATAGAAATCAATGTGAAAGTGAAATGCAAACGCACCTCTTCATTCTGCTTACGAGAGGGTTAGATATGTACACCTATTTATCTGTATATATGATGAGCACAATACCATATCCTTCCCACATGTGTTTTGAATATTGTAAAACCATGCATTTGGTGTGTGTGTGTGTTTAATGTGGAGAGGAGTGTGGCTCATTGTGTGCTACCTGCCAAGCTTGACCTCTTCAGCAAACACGTGGAAGGGGTTAGAACCATTCTTCAGATGAAAAGCTTTGGAATTGAAATGAGCAAACCCTGCTCCAGTCTTTACTAATGGGATCATTGTACTTAGCTAGTCATAAAAAAAACAGGTTCTAGAATCTCCAAGTGCATCCTATGCATTCTATCTGCTTGGGGTGGCTGATTTTAGAATGTGAGTCCAATACTGGCAATATAAACAGTAAGTGTTGTCTTTAAAGCAAAGCTTCAGAAGTCTGGCATGGCTTATAGTGCCGCTGCTCCACTAGATGGAGCATGCAGGCTGTTCAATATGTTAATTTCACTTACAGTATATAGGCAGGGATTTATAGACTTCAGGGAATGGATTCCCTTTCTGGACTTGTTGTTTTTCCAGTTCCTATTTTAAATGAATAGTTATGAAACAATACAATTGAAAACCACACATCTACTCTCTCCTCGTGAAGCCAAGGGCTCTCTATCAGTAAACGAGACTTGGAACCGCTGCTCCTGGAAAGGGTTTGAAGTTCATTTACTAATCTATACACAGCGGCTGTGGATGGAAGGTGCTGCGGAGAGGAGAGGAGGCAAACTGGATTTTTTTCTCCACTTGTGTGCATTCCATGATTCTTGGTTCTTCATTCTGTGGTGTATTGGACACCACTAAATGATAGAAATGCAATTTAAAAATGCATACCCCTGACACAGGGTTTGAACTCCCTGGCATGACAATGAGAGTCCTGGGCTCTACCAACACGGCTAGCCAGCTCGCTCACTTGTTTGAAAGCAATATTACATTTTGTAATGTGGATATGATGGGATTCTCAATTTGGTTTTTTTGTGTGTTGACCTGGATAACAGGTCTATAGGGTAAATTTAACAATATTTTAGAAAATAAGGAATCAACACTTATGCCTCATGTGGGACTAAAACTAACTACTCCGTAACCCAGAGTCCAATGCCAGCCAGATGACTGCAGCACACCTGTGAAATGTACTTGCATTAATTATGTATACACGATGGAGGGGCAGATTGAGAACAATAGTGCTGTGCCTTTGTGCTGTTCTGGTTGTCATGGCATTTCTAGAAACTTACTAGAAACCAAGTCGTCCGTACAGTACTATATTATTCAGAAGCATAAACAGCAAAATTCGAGGATCTGGTTAGGCTGCCCCCTTCTCTTTTTATAAATGTGCACGCACTGCTGTCTATATGGTAAAGTTATGCACATTCTTGAGTTCCTTTAATTGATCTCTCCTAAAAGAAGAGGAGCTCCATTAGACGAGCCCTTTTTCATTTGTTTTCTTTTTAGTCCAGCTGGCTGTGCACCAGGAGCTCCAGTTCCCCCAGAGACGTTCAAACACTTCCTTTTTTTTAAAGAACGGACAACTCTGGAAAATGGCTGCAAGTCTCCAGCTGGCTAATGAACATCCCTCACCTCACGAGCTCAAGGGCTTTGTGGAGTACAAAGAAAAGGCCTTGAGTTGTGGATTCTGATGTGGGATGCTCTCACATGCTGGAAATATCTGTGACAATAGGACTGATTTAGCAAAAATGCAAACACATTAATTGTGTTATTGTTCACTGGTGTATATCTTAAGAGAACATTTTAATTTTCGGAACCTATCTCTTTTATGAAGCTATTTTTAAAATTTTGTATGCCATGGGTATTTTTGCCTTGTGTCCATTAAGAGATCAGTCTTTACTTAGAGTTTGTATTGTATTTTTATGTTACAAGTCAGTTTTGTCGGTGTAGAGCTGGAATCTACAGCTTTTAACATCTGCTTCAGTTCAATGAGACAGAATCCTTATGTCTTTCTACATCTTTGGCATTGTTAGCATAATTCAGAAAACAATAGATCTTTATTGCTGGGTTTCTTTTTTCCATTAGCTTAGGTTGTGCAGGAAAGCTACATATTCCCTCTTATTGACTAAAGAAAAACACTGGGAGAGTCTGGGCTATTGATACTGAAGGACAGGAGCCAGGACTTGTTCAGTCAGCTTTCTATAAATGTCCAGTGTAGGCTGACAGTTAAGTTGCTAAGCCAAAAGTGATTCCACTGAACCCAAAAGAAATCTGCAACAATCAGACCAGGTCATGTGCAGGAGATGAAAGCAGAAGCTCTTAACCTTCACTTCAGCAAGGATTCTGTCTTATTCTGCTTTGGTTTCACATTAAGATAGCAGCTTAGAATATGTGAACATAAGCAAGTGGGAAAAAAAAAGATTTCAAGGGTCAAGGGCAAGCTGCAAGCTTGAAGGTGGACACATTCCAGCAAGCTGTCTCTAGAGTGCCTGAGTGAGGCTCCCGTCAGGGTCGGGATGAGACATTAATGCAGATTATGGGCTGATAATTTAATAACTTTACTGGCTTGATATGTCCTTTTTATTACAATTATCATCAGCCAGGGGGTTTCGTCCCATCATCAGAAAATAAACATCATTTATCATCCTTGGAATGATTAGCACAGTGACAGGCTGGGTTCTGCTTTGCATACATGTGTATTAATACAGACTTATCTAAAACGTGAGAGGGGGAAGACTATTTTTCATGGCAAAGATTAGGTGTTGTCTCTGCCGCCTTATGTGAAGTTGTTTCCTGGCTGATAATCAACAGGGGCAATGCGTTTCTCTAAAGAAGCAAGATAGGTTTACTGCACCCAGATAACAGCAGAGAAGCGTTCCTGGGGCCAGCCTGGCATTCACTATTCATATACAATCTGGCCTTCCTTTGCACAATGAAGTGTTAACCATTTCCTGCAGTGCAAAAAAACCCCAAAAAACAAGAATACATATATTTATGTTTCCTGTTTTCCTCAATTCAAGCATCAGAGGATTTTTTTTTTCTTTGCCAGCCTTTAAAATGAAGTTAAGCTCATTAAGATTTATATATAAAAGTGCCTAGATGTATCTTTCCATAAAGACTAGCATATACAGAGCTACATGTAAAAAAACACTTGAAGACAAAAACAAAACTGCATATGCTGAAAAAAATCTTATTTAGAATACTATTAGGCTCTAGTAGAACTGTGTTACTTCCAGAATAGAATACTACTGCACACGATGTATCCCCAAACTGTCAGGAGACCAAGCTGGTAAAGGCTGTTTTTAAAAGGAATGTTTTACTTCCTTCACAATTCATTCACAAGGTTATCTGATCGCTGTACAAAAGGGTCAGACCTGTTTGTACGAGTCGTTATAGAGCTTATTAACACATCCCACCAGCAGGGGTCAGTAACAGAAGTGTCTCAAGTGGAAAAGCACAATCTGTTAAAGCAACCATGCTGCAGGAGCTATCATATCGTAAGTCCTTCATAAAACATCAGCTGAATGGCTTGTCAAGCAGAATTACCAATATGAGTCTTTGTTTAGTTATTTCTTAGTATTCAGTATGAAAGGTGATAAAACAAAGAATAAACCCACTAAGGGCAAGCAGTCTTTGTTCTGTAGGCCTGTGCTGTGCTACTTTGAAATGCTTTGACACTTTTCTCTTCCCTCACCGCATCCCAGCCTTCCTTCTGAAGGTTTCAAAAGGGTTTATTTATGGTCCGACCGCTGATTTTATTGTTGATTTTTTTCATGAAGATCAGAGACACAAGTACAATGTGTGTGTCTCTGCTTTCTTTAGGCATGTCATCTGCAGCAGGATCTCCTAGAAGTTACTCAATCTGCCTGTCATTGTCTGCTTAACACTGTGCTGTGCCTACTGTACCAAACTTATTTCAGTGTTTAAGGGCTTGCCTCTCACCATTACTATGACCAGAGTGACGGACTTTGCAACGATTTCTTTTGTGTCACACACGCCATGTAGTCACTCCCTCGTGTTGGCTGAATTACATTTGAGTTTTTAACATGGATTAGCAACCGAGACTGAAAACCTGTGGACCCCAGGTATAGAAGTGTTGAATGCTGAGATTTCAGAAGCATTTAGAGTCTAGAATTGCCAAACGATGCTGATGCCTGCTGCTGCTCTTAGATCCGCTGAGGGGTTTATTTTGTATTTTCTGTCTATTTTGCAGCCTCAAGGAGAGTTGCCCGTTGGGGGATACCGGAATGTTTTACCACCTGAAATGTGGAAGTTTGACAAATCTGAAGTGCTAAAAGCTGAGAAAGTGCTTGGAGGTAAGACAGTGTCCTGGATTGCACTGAAAGGCATTGGACAGAGGGTTCCCTAAAGAGCCTGCAGGAGTCACTTGAGCACAGAGCTTGAATGCTGTGATGTCTTCTTTAGATCCTGGCAGAAGGGGGCCAGGTGTTTCTCTTTGCTGATCAATAAAGACACTCTGTGATTTTCCATGGGGTTCTGAGACTGGCACTGCAGGTGACTGTGTGCATCGGTTTAGGTAGCTGACTGGCCCTGTGAATTGAACGTGTTTATGTTGGAAGACGGTCACACTATATTTTGAGCATACACTATGTAACACATTCATATGCCCTTCACAGACATCGTTCCTTACCACTTAATATCAGCTTCACAACCTGATACACTTTCAAATATAGGTCACTCCATTACCTATTTCCATTGTACACGTGCACACCTTTCAATATGTCTCATACCAGATCACTGGAGGCTACAGTGGTATAGATGCATTGCAATCACAAATAACTACATTTGCTTTGCACCATGTTCCTGTAGTTAAATTAGGTCTTGTGCTACTGTATATTTTGAATGTAACATATTTTGACGTGCATAGGAAAGTGGTCCAATATGAATACATGACAAGGACAGTATGTAGGGCTCTTAAAGGATTACAGTGATAGATATGATGCAATCCTACTCCTGCTATTGCTGTAAGACACTGGGCTTCAGCAGTGCCCTACTCAGCACTTCTGATATTAATGAGCGTCACACATATAGTTAAGATTGTTTTACTTCATTGATAAATGAAAGAGCAGGAAATGAGGCAAAGTAGTGAAAGCAGATGGCAATTTATTTCAACACAGATGTTATTTTGCATGGAAACAACTCATGAATATGTATGCATGATTAGTTCATTAGACTGATAATACTATTAACACCAAGGTAGCACATTTCATTTTGGTTTAAAATGCTAGTGTAAGTGGATTACGCTGTGCCCAGCAATCCCTTTGAGCTGAGATCTTGGATATTATCCATTATGTAATGTTACCTGTTTTCAGTATAAATGCTTTGGGTGTGATTTAATAAATGAGAAGTATGTGCATGTTTGTACAAAGCAAGGTTTCCACATGCACATTGTGACTAAGTGCAATTCTGCTGTGCATATCCGTCTCAATGCTAAATGCATTGTAGGCTATTCTGTGCGTTTTTAATAACTAAGATGTTACGTCTTGTGATGCTTCAGGAGACATACGTGAAGAAGTAATGTCCCGTATCCCTGCATAATAGAGATGGGACAGAAGCAACATGTATCCAGACAGCAGATTTTGCTAGCTTTGCAAGCCAGCTGGAAAACTGGTGAGCCTGTGTTATTTACATCCGTTGTGAGTTAGTCACTACCACTATAAGATCGAATGCCTTTTTAGAAGGAATGGGCGCAGGAACGAGTGCTGTAAATGTAGTTGTAAGGAAACAGCTGCCATCCTTAGTGTGTTTTGACAGACTCCTGAGCAAACAGAGAGCCTGTGCTCCTGGCTCCACAGAGCCATGTGCTGATCAAATACAAGATGATGGGGGCTTGTAGGCAGGGCTGATTGGATGCCGAAGGGCTGCTTGGCTGTTTGTTCAAATGAATATTGACTTCCTGCATGAGGGTCTACAGCCGTTCCAAATGGATAGTGGCTGTCATCGCTGCCAATGCACTGTGCTGCAGATGGGCATTGTTTGCAAGCAGCTGGACTCGATTTCTGGTAAATCCAAATCTCACCAAGACATCTGATTTGATTTAAAATTCCTCATAAAACGGTAACGTATGAAGATAAAAAAAAAACCATAAAATCAAACAGAGCACTCACAAACATGCACCCCAGCAAAGGCATGTTGGGAGGGGGAGGTGCAGGCTGCAATGTGACCCTAGTATTTCCATTTGAGTGTTAAAAAAAAAACGACCCCTCATTTGCTCAATGAGTTACCTCTATATTCTATACGGTTCTGTACATGCACTTTGCTTTTGTCCCCAGTGCTGCACACATTAACATTTGGATGATGCCAATTAGACCATTTATAAGTGGCTAACATCACAACCCTGATGATGCATTCCAGTAGTACAGTACGTGCATCGCTAAGCATTAATATTCATCCAGATAAAGGCATAAGGCCCCATACTTTCTTTATGCCAAAACTCATGGTTACTGGTTTGCTGTGGCCATCTCATTATAGAGATTCACTCACAAGTCAGCAGGACGTTCCCATTAGTTATTAATACACCTTGCATCCCAGCTCCAGAGGTTAACTGACTGCACCTTGGTGCCAGTTTTAAAATATTCAACACCTTCATTAAAACAATCCTGTCACATCGTATCATTACATCTCCTGACACTTGCCATTAACTTTTGCTTTGTTTCAAGAGCAGGGAGAATCTTGGGAAGGTCCGGTACATTGACTTAAGGTTTAGTAAGTTGTACTCAGTAACTTGTACTCCTGTCTGTGACTGACTGGCAGACTGGAAGGACCCCTGGAAAGGCAATCCTTACAGATTATGTTGGTGAGTAAGGTGAGGAAACACGTTTGGATGTGGAATGCTAGAATAATATATTTGAACTGGACTATATCTTTTAAGAAGTTTCCTCCCGGCTTTTTATTAACTATGTAAAAAAATAAAATAAAATAACGAGTTAATATATGCTCCTGTGTAACATTGTATAAGTATGTGCAGAATTCTTCATAAACCAACAGGACATGCGAGCCACGCTTAGAAAAAACAGTATTGTTCCTACAGTTGTATAGTACCACCATCCCTGCCCTAGTTTACAATGACATACAGGATCTGTGCATGTTCTTTTCAGAAAAAGAATTAATCTGTTTCAAATGGGATTTTCTAGTGCTGCTCAAATGGAACAGCAAAAATATTGCTAATCTATGTATATTATATTTCAGTAAGCTCCTGACAGGAAAGCTCATTTTTGATTGGGAATTCAAATTGATTCATACATTACTGTAGTCTTTCTGTGTTCAAAGGCAGCTAGACTCCTATAGAATTTGTCTCACGCATCATAATAAAAATGAATGAGCTCTCAAGATTCTTACAGCATGATCCATCAACGCAGCCACAACTTGTGAATTCTATCCATAACAAACAAGACAGCCTCCTTTCACATTGCACCATGCAATTTTCTATGTAGATCCACTCTTATTACTGGATGACAAATGTAATAATGCACAGTCAAAATGTTAATGCCTTAATGTTTTATTTTATAAGCAATTAACTTGAGGAGAGCAGTGAACTGCAAAGAGGACCAGGGCTGCTCTCCAGGCTCGTTCGGAGCAGTGCAGTCATTCATCTCCTTGTCTAAAATGTCTCCGGTTCGAGACCCAGATGATGTTACCCCGACTGGGTCAGCGAGCCTGCCATTCGCACCTCGGCGTGTATTTTAATGGATGGAGATGCAGAGATGTGGGTGTCAAACTTCAATGTCACGGAGGAAGCCTGCGTTGACCCTGCTCAACGGCAAAGCAGTGGTTCAGATAGCAAGCTGAAAAACATCACAGCTGATTGATAAAGACCTAACAGCACAACGAAGGAGGAGAGCATCACCACACAGGCGCTGCTTCTTTTTCGTATATCCAAGACTGAATTCAACTTTTTTATGTTTAGTTTTTTACTTTTAAAGCATTTTATTGTACCGGTACAGATATTTTTGGCCTTCATATGAAAGTCAACAACATGTCCCCGCCAGTTCACACAAATTATTTTAACATTTCTAAAAATGAATAACAAAATTGTGACCGAAGGGGATACATTACAAAAGTAACAAGAACTAACTAAGTTGCAGGGGAAGAGCAGTTCAAAATAGGCCTCTTAGTCAAGCATTGTAGAAGAAAATGTTAAAAATGCAATGCTAAGCGTTTGGAGGTTCTCTGGGCCACTGTCCTGTGTGGAGCACATTCACTGCGATGATCACAACAGAAGGAAGGACACTACTGTTACATAGCCAATGGCTTACTAACAGCGCTCCTGTTAGCTGCCTATTACATGATAATTGTAGAAGGTTGAAAATGAGCATATTTCTGTGTTTCAGTGAGCTTCAAACAAGATCCCAAAATAAAGCATGACGTCGCTTAACAACTTTTAAGCCAATGTCCAGGCAACCCTAATGAGCTTTCCTGGTAATGGCCTCAGCTTCCAGGGTCAAAGGTCACAGAGTATCTGGTGGCGTTCAATTAATTCCCAGCAGATACATGTTGCCATTATACAGTGGTGAAAATAAATCAAATCAAAGGATCTCATATTCAGAACACTCAATGAACTCAATAGTCCTTATTGTGCTTTGAAATGCTTTGATGTTAATTCTGATTCAGCAATGCAATAAGGCCAGAAATGCACAAGTTGAAGTGTGCACTTGTGTTCTTATTTGATAGGATGCGCTGACTCTGGTGATCAAAGGGCACAGTATAACTGCACTGTTTTTTAATGCATTTCCTATGTAGGTCCTAATAAAAAGGCCAGTGTCAATTTGTGATGAAGGGTGCGTACCAATAGCTGATATAGGGGGGTTACACATTAAAACTTGTGAATTAGGGACTGTCATTTTAGCTCTCCAGCACCTCTTTAATGTTCTGAATTAAAAACATTTTCTACTGGTGTCCCTTTAAGAAAATGACTGCACATGGAAATGTACTGTATACAGATTTATTATCAGAATAACTAGAGGATTCAATAGACATGTTTTCTGATGAAATTCTTATTGTATTCCATTTGAAGTCATTTAAAAAACATTTTGTGATGGTTGATCTCTAAATAAAATAGGTCAGTGCTGAGGTTCAATCACTGTAGGGGTCTGCATCTACGGTCATGCTGTGTAGGGGTGATCATGTACTGCACGAGCAGTCCCGTCTAAGACAGGCTGCTGAACCCTCTTGTGTGAGGATTAATCACAATGCATGAAAAGACTTTTTCAGGAGTGAAGGTAGAAAAGATGCTTCTTTTATGATGCTTCTCCAATGTGAATCTTTAATGTTTAAGAAAAAGTGATTGTGAAGACACAAAAACTAAGGCAAAGAGAATAACACACTGGCAGTAGAGACAAGGAAAGCAAGTCGCTCGTGGGTCACCGCTCACATCCGCAGACTGTGAGAGCAGAGCTCGGGTTGAGCTGTGTTGCTGTAAATCCTTTTTGTTTTGTATTCTGAAGGAGTTCTCTGTCAGCTGGTGTTTTCATGCAGTTGTTGGCTGTTGCTGGCTGTTAAGGTCTTATCATGTGAAAACAGCAGAGAAGAGCACAGTAACAACCCAGCGGTGAAGATACAGGAGGAAGGAGACTGGTACCCGAGTCACAGCTGCAGAACGTTGTGTTAACATGGGGAAAAACGTGATTTACATTCAGAAACCTTAAAGAGACGCTGTTTGCTTCCACTGGCATCGCTGTCTAATTACAGTGTGTCAATTATTCAAACAAGTACACTCTCTCGGTCTAACCGTTTCTTCTTTTCTCCCTTAAACTTCTTATCCCAGGGCTATTTTTCCTGCCTGCGCTTTCCTCAGAAAGAATAAGGGATTCCAGTGGCAAAAGCAATCAGCAAACTAGGATGAAGCGAGTTCACTGTCAGAATAAAATCATGTGTTCTTTTCTCAGATTGGTAGCCGAGTTCCAGGGCCTCTTATCACTGCGAGTGGTCTGATTTATGTGGTTTCTGAAACTATTTCCTTGGGGACAATCTGCCACTGTTAATTTTGGACAAAGCAGGGGCTAACTTTAGAAAGTGCTTAGTGCATGCGTTCTGTGTTTTTGCAGTACCTTCTTTCATCTGTTTCATGAAAGAGCCGGGACAGTGCACTTGCCAGCTTTTGGACAAAACCGATTTCATTCAAATCTGCACAATAAACTCAAGGGAGGCACAGTGACCTGAAACAATCTGACCTGATCTGAAGAAGTGAAGTTAGAGCATCCCATTGGTGAAGAGAGTGGAATTGAGGCTGCAAAGAAAATGAATGTTTCTTAATCACAGGGGAAGTAGGGTCTGTCGTGCTTAGTGGAAATGTTTTAACTCTAGTAAGCAGAGTCAACTGACATTTTCACTATATTTTGTATTGATGTATATTTTAAACATTTGGCTTTCATAATAAAGTCAACCGATATGTAAATACCAGAATTGTATATTTAAAAAAGTCATTTCCTCATTGCTACCATTTGTATACTGGGACACTTGCTAAGCACATCGAAAACACACATTGTTTGCAAATTCTACAGCATCTCAAATGAAATTTGATTTTCTAATGCTTGTAAATGAATACATCGCTCTGTTTATTTTGTGGTTAGGACTTGCTGGAGACCCAACACAATTACTTATACCCCAAAGGAGGAAAAAGGGATGTGGTTTGAAAAGACTCATACACACAAGATAAGTAAAAAAAGTGTTATTGTATTTTATAAAATGTACAAAAGCTATATACATATTTAGTACACTACATATGTGCTGTTAAGAGTGTAGAAAAGGTTATTTTTAACTCAGGTGAATGAAAGAGAATTGATTTTTTTTTTTTATAAAGACTTGTATAAGTTTCTCTAGCTCTGTCTTGTTGAAGGGCAGAGCATTGCTTAATCGTCGATGGCACACTCTGCGGTACTTGCATGCTGTAATCTCTGCACACTAACTATAGCGTACACGTCTTTGTCATTAGAACACTTTGCATGCTGTAATCTCTGCACACTGACTATAGCGTACACGTCTGTTATTAGAACACTTTGCATGCTGTAATCTCTGCACACTGACTATAGCGTACACGTCTGTTATTAGAACACTTTGCATGCTGTAATCTCTGCACACTGACTATAGCGTACACGTCTTTGTCATTAGAACACTTTGCATGCTGTAATCTCTGCACACTGACTATAGCGTACACGTCTGTTATTAGAACACTTTGCATGCTGTAATCTCTGCACACTGACTATAGCGTACACGTCTGTTATTAGAACACTTTGCATGCTGTAATCTCTGCACACTGACTATAGCGTACACGTCTGTTATTAGAACACTTTGCATGCTGTAATCTCTGCACACTGACTATAGCGTACACGTCTTTGTCATTAGAACACTTTGCATGCTGTAATCTCTGCACACTGACTATAGCGTACATGTCTTTGTCATTAGAACACTTTTAATACATTTCCCATCTTGATTTGTAATTTACTGACTGGCATTTAACCATAGAAGGTAAACTGAAGTGACATAGTCGTGGGGATGGCTAAAGTAACCCAATCAAAGTCTTCTGTCTAAGTGTTTATATACAAGATGACAATCAAATCAGAGTCATCATCCATAATATAATTTAGGTAATTTTACCTTTTAACTCATGTATCAAGGAAATTAATAAAAACAAACAAAAAAAGCATTCTAAATACCTTCTGTCAGTTTTCTGGCAGTGCATTTCAAGTTTACATGGAGTACCAGCGTGCTCTTATCATCAGACAGAAATATACAGTATAGCAAGGCACTTGTCACAACAGGTCTTGAATACTAATGTAAATTTGGCAAGATGTTACGGAAATGCAATGCGGTGAGATCTAAGTTTAGAAAAGACATCTTTCTCAAAATGTATGTAAATTATGGCTTTTGATGTGACATAAAAACATATTGCCAGTTTAGATTCCTCCTTGACTAATAGGTACAGTAACACTTTTATTTGCATAATACATTAATTATTGAAAACAAACAAACACAAATAAACCTCATTCCCTAGTTTACAAGGAGTGATGCAAATGTTGTTTTTGTCGTGTCGAATCCAGCATGGGTCAGTGCTTTTGGAGAAGACACCGGAAAAAATATTCATTCGCAAACAACACACGTTGATGTGCTAACTTACTACTGTAAGCTGAGTCTGCTCTGCTCACAGCGAGAGCAGTGTTACATCATTTCCACAAATAAACAGGACACAGTACTTGAAATGGTTGTCAAAGACAGGATTCCAAAGAGCATGAATGTCTGTCTCTTTGTTTCTTTTTGACTCGGCATTAAGACAACAGGTTAAGAAATTTGCTTTCCTCAGCCAGCGCTGTCAACATGGAGCTCATGTCTCCGATAGCCATGTTGGTTATCCCAGCAGGCATGGAAGGCAGCGTCAGAGAGCTGCGAGGAGTTGTGAGCCGGGAGGAGCTCTGGGAGAGGTTCTGGAGGATACTGGGGCTGAGGGTTCCTGACATCAAGCTGGACTGATCTCCGTCATCCATCATGGCATCAAAGTCTATCTGAGCGTGCTCCATGCCCTGGGAGTCGACTGTGCTTGAAACCTGGTTGACTCCTGGGGAAGGCATGGTGGGAGCCTTTATATCAGAGGAACACTGCTGCGGCACCTGCTGCTGCCTTGCACAGGAAATCCCTGTGTCGAGGTTTCCATTGTGCTCATACATGTGAATCTGTCCTGAATAAAACATCAAGCTGCTTTCCTGGCTACCATTAGCGCACTGCTGGGCCTGGGACTGAGGCATGTTAGGCTGCCTTTTGGGACTGGCTTCTGAAGTGGTGTGGCTGGGACTCATGCTGTGGATGGACTGTGGACTTCTTATAAAAGCCTGTTCCTGCTGCACGGAGCTCAGAGCCTCGCGCTGCCTGTTGGATGGGCTGGACCCTGGAGGTGGACCAGGTTGCATCATGCCATGGCTGAAACTTTTCATCATGCGTTGGGAGGGAGTGTTGAAATTCTGCTGGGTGGGACTGTAATCTTCATAATGATTAGGGGGGGTGAGGTGGTTTTGACCCACCCCAGGCTGAGAGCTGTAATCCTGCACTGCGGGTCCTCTACTGTTACTGGTCATCATGGGTGCAGAGCTGCCTGGTATACTGCTGCACGATGGCAGCTGGCCTGCCTTTACACTCGCAGCACTCGGGCTGAGCATTGCGTTGTTCTGATTAATCCCCCGCTGTGGGCTCATTGGTTCATTTAAATTAATCTGCTGCTGCCTTTGCTGCATGTAGTTCATCTTTTGGGTATTGAAGCTTGCCTTCCTCTGTGTGAAACTCTGCTGTGCTATGTGTGCATTATTTTGATTCATTTGCATGGTTTGTTGGCTGGCGTCAATGTTCTGATACTGACCAAAGTTTTGCTTCTGCAGCACAACTGCTAAGTTCCCTTTGGCAAACGGTTGCTTTGTCTGACTTGGTATGACATCAACAGTACCTGAGCTGACTTCATTCCACTGGACAGGCATGTTATTTTTATTCATAATCGGAGGAGTGTGGAACTGTTGCTGGTTCCCTGGGCTCATTTGGCACTGTGCCATTATTTGCCCTGGCTGATTCATGTTTGTGTCAACCATGGCCATTCTCCGCTGGCCGTAAAACTGATGCTGATGCTGCTGCGGCACATTCACGTTTCCTTGGAAGCCCAGCGCCTGGCTGCCGTAGCCTGTGGAGCTGTTGTCCTGATCCACAGAGCCTCTGTTCTGAGATTTAATGTACTGCACTACGTCATCCGGAAGCATGATGTCATCCTCTGGAGCCTGACTGTCCAAGTCACCTGACATCGTCTCCATAGCAACGTTCTCAGTGATGCTTGGCGGCCGGGAGCAGAAAACATGCCGTTGCAGGCTGCCATTTGAGCGGGTGTACTTCTGCAGACTGAGGTTGCGTCTCTCCATTGGCCGGGGGAGCGGGTTCATGCTGTTTGTACTGTTAAAGCGTTGAACCCTCGGGAGAGACAGAGGATCAACAGCTGGCCTCCGCACAGGGTCACTTGCACGTCTATTGCTGTTGCCTGGCACATCCTGCAGCATCATACTGGATGTAGCATAGCCAGTGTCACTGCATCGTCGTGGCACAGTAGGGGGATGCATGGGAGCGGCTGCAGATTCATATGCATCCCCAAACAGAGACATCCCTGTCCGGACACCCATGCGGTCCATGTTGGGTAGAGGAGTGGGTGGAGCTCCCCCAGTTGCAGCGGCATATTTAGCCTTTAGCCTGTATTGCTGGGCAGGGGTGAGATTCAGGAGGCTTTGTATTCCCTCACTCAGACTCGCCTCACTCGATCGCCGAGACATATCTGTGGAGATTGGATCGTATGAGTCTGCTGAGCTGATGTTGTTCAGACGACCCCCGCACTGGGAGGCCTCACTGGATCGGCGGCTGGAATAGCAGGGCGAGATGCCTGAAGATCTCCGGCTGCCGGTGTAGGCTGAACTGATGGTACTCGTGGTGCTGTCTCTGCGTTCGTTCAGCTGATTGAGCATAGTGACGTTACTGGTAGGCAGCTCATTCAGTCTCTGCTTGGGTAACATAGCAGTGGGTCCACCAGTACTCGAACTCTCCAGTAAAGAACCTAAAATACAAAAAAAGCACACCTTTTAGGATTCAGTAAATCTCTCTGTAAGCCTTTTTAAAGAGACATTAAATACACACACTCTTTTGTAAGAGATCAATGCTGACATAAATCTGCTGATGGGTGTGTTAAGAGGGTCTTGAAACCATTCTTATCTTTAATAGTTTAGTTTTAGTTCATGCTTGTGCTTACCGATCGCTGGTATGGGAGGCAGCTTGATGTTTCTGGCTTGAGGCGCTGGGCTGGCCCATGAACAAGAATCCCTCACTGTCTTTAGTTTCTCCTTCTTGAGTTGTTCAAGTCTGTGGGTGGCGGTAATGTTTTTGCGCAGCTGAAGGCCGACTGTGGAGGACCCCGAGGAAACGGTGGAGTCCCGAATGGGGGGGTCATCCAGTGCAGCCAGGTCTCCCAGACTCCCTCCATGGTTCATGTGCATCTCTACTGCACTGTCATTGTTGGTGATGCTGCCAAGCGGGGATGGCTCACTGCTGCATGATGACTGACCACCAGGGCTGGACTGATACATCTGGGGAGAGCGCAGCAAACAGAAACACATTGTTACTACCGGTCTGCACTGCGTGCTGTAGAGCTGCATTACAATACAAGATTATGGATGGTGAAGCCTGCTGCTGCAGAACATGAGTACAGCAGCAGCACACTTTGCATCAGAACCAAGAGGGCTGCTGTGTCACTGGTATCTACCTCAGTTTAGTTGTTGCAGTTTTTTGTGTCTTTCTAACTTTGCTGTTCTATGTACCGCTTGACTTATTTACAGGCTTGCACTGCAGCAGCTGAATGTTTTCTCAGTCAACGTTTGTCTTCCCAATGCATGCTATGGGGCTCTCTGTGAGCTGCTGGCTCTTAAGAGCAATTAAACTGTCTGCATTTGCTAGTCTCAATCTCTCTCCACATAAAACAATTCCCCTGTTAGACATGCTGCAAACGTACAGAGGCCCACCTCAGTGGCAGACCTGTGAACTAAACCATCTGATAGATACCGTTCCTACAGTAAGTCACACAGCTTAGAAACGACTGCCATGAAAGTAACGGTTCAAAGTGTTCTTCTGCATCTAATTTATATCAATTCAGTGATCATTAAAAAAAAATCTAGGAAACATTAATTTAATGGTCGAACAAAAAAAATCTTTCTTTGGCTGGAAAAAAGCAAACACAGGATGACATCATGACCCTTAAGTAACAGCAGACTCTTGTACACATTGCTTCACATACAGTGCAAAGGGACAGAACGCCAAACAAGCTGGAAAACGATCAGACAGCAGAAGGGTTAGACAGCCTCCACGCAGATAAAGAGTGTTCTAGCAGGCTTGGTAATGTTATTACTCTTCAGGGTGTCTTGTTGAAACAAGACTGTGCTGGTGTGAACGTGCAAAACATGATACTGAAATCTATTTCATGAATAATGCAGGTGATTAAAGTTTTAAGATGAAGAGGAAGGCTACAGTAATTAGAATGACGAAGGGGATTTGATCCTCAGACTTATTCATGAAACTGCTGTCAACTGTTTCTCAAAAGAGCTTGCAGTTTATTCTCTTGTTTCAAAGCACACTAAAAAATAAGTGAAACGCAACTGAAAGGTTCTGTGAACAGGGCTAACTGTTTCTTGTACTTTCTTAGCATTATTCTGGTGATTGTTATGAGAAGTGCGCGGGTGACGGTTTCCATGACCTTTCGGTAGTTAAATGAGGGCTATGCTCACCTTAGTAATGGCTGTCCATAAGGAATGTACATAGAAAGAGAAAAAGAGACATTGAAGCAGCAGACAAAGAAACACAGGTTAGCAGACAGAGAGGAGAGAGAGGTCAGGTTTGCTGGTATAGCATCACATCAACAGATTGTCATCACAATGCCTTCAGCTGAAGCTCATGACATTGTAAGCTGGTATGACCCAGCGCCACTGCAGTTCCCAATCCTGACAGTGGTTAGGAGATTCTTGCTTGGAAGCAGTGGGGTCGCTGGTTCATGCCCAGCCTCCACATTGCACATAAGTTTGATTTATTGCTATTAAAACCAGATTTCAAAAACACCAGTCAAACCATTCTGCTCTAGCGGTAAGGTGAGAAATTACTGAGAATAAATAAAAGGTTTGTGGTGACAAAGGACTGCAGCATTTTTGCATGAGCTAAATTCACTAAAAACCCCAATCCTGCAGTCTATTTCAGTCAGTGCTATAAATTCTCAGAATAGTGAGATGCACACTGATGATCCTGGCCCCCAGGAGCTAGCTACTGCTTGCATAACCTAGTTTTAAATGCAGACTTCAGTTTTTGGATTATTAAAGCCCAGAAAGGGAAATGGTTCAGTTTGGTAGCTGCCTAGCATTAAAATATCACAACTAACTACAGCGTTGCTGGGGTTGATTCTTACCACAGAGTTCTCTGTTTTAATGGGTTTGACTTGTAAGCAGTCCTCCATGCCTCTAGTTGTGCTGTTGTCCTCCAAGCCCCTGCCACTGTGTTTGGCGCTGGCCTCGTTTGCTCCGTTCTCCCTTGATGGCTGAGGCCGGTGGAGGGCTTCGTTTCTCTGTTTCTTTGTGACATGAGCTTCAGGCCCATGTACGGTCTTTACATGCTTCCTCAGGGAGCTGGGGTCTGTGTACCTCTTTGTGCAGCCCGGGATCTTACACACATAGGGTTTCTGTGGAAGAAATGCATGGTGAATATACTGTGCATCTACAGTATCTCACCTAGAGGCACTTGAATTAACGAAGGCAAGACAAATCCCAAACCGTTTATAAATGTATAACAGCCAGCGTGAATTAATCCATTGGGTTAATGGAGTATGAGTGAATGCAGACATTATTTGAATAGCTCTTGGAGTGTGAGTGAATGCAAACATGTAAATGCGGCACTGGAACTGGCAAAGCATTCATATTGTCTGGTGCATCCTTCCATCACTCGCTTTCCTTACTCTCAACACTATCTGAACAGAGAAGAAGCACCTTGGATCTAAAGTGCTGCCGTGCAGCTGCTGTACTGTGACACCCCAGGCAGGCACACCGTATCTACCAGAAACACCAAGCGCTGTGCTAGAAGTGCTCCATACAGCTGAAACATATTTCCATGATGCATTTGTAAGTAGAAGATGGGGTGGTGGGCTGCTGCTCGGGCTGATTATACCTGCTGACAGTAAAAAACATCCAGAGTTCCTCAACCGGCAACAGCTGATTATGGCAAAAAGCACGAGCTGCACTGGGGTAATTAGCAAGGATGATGATGAAGGCTGATGATGGCTCTGCTGGCAACGCACACCACCTGCACACTCAGGGATTAGGAAGCTTTTCCATGCCTAGTAATGTATTCTGAACCTGCAGGAGGTCTGTGTGCCTCCAGGGTGTGGGTTTGATTCTAATGGAATTTGTGGTTGCCATGCTGCCTGGTGTAACCTGCTCTTCATTCTCTGTACTGCGAGAGGAGAGGCACTGATATGTCTTTCCTATCAAATCTAAAAATAAATACAAATGTAAAGCAACAGTCTTATTAGACTATGAGCTAATCGAGCAGGAGATCACTCATTGCCGCAAGGATGTTTTTTTTTATTAAAAATGTTTAGTGAAGCTCATGAAGCAAGAAATACATTGTCAGCTTGTTGGTGCTGAGTCTAAACGACAGTATTCCTGTTCTTGAATAAGTGAAAGCAATGGGTGTGATGAACTCTTTGCAGATGAACGAATGACTCAGCTGTTAATGGATGGGTTGTTTTGTCTGGTTGTAAGCAGATGCAGTCAGGTTCGTTTGGATCACACACAGTAAGGCATTGATACTACACTGGGCCCGGGTGCACACTATTTTGCAAGTCTAATGGAACTTCCTAAAACATTTACAGAACTCTGAATAGCAATGATGGAAACAACACAGAAGAGCTACACATGAAGTAAAAGCTCCAGAACAATGTAGCTGATAATTCTCTACAACCTGCACAGCTTTACAAAGCTACTGGACCAGCCACCCTTACCCTCCCTTCATGTTAATGTCACAAACACAGCTGCAGTATTTCACCCCCCACCCCCCCCTGACTGTGTTAGCACCTCATTGGAGTGGGTCCTGTTCTGGTGCTTGGCTCTGTCCGAGGCGTTAGAGAAGGCTTTATTGCAGCCCTCGTGTTCACAGACATACGGCTTCTCTCCAGTGTGGGATCTCAGGTGAGTCTTTAAATTCTCCAGTCGGGAGTAAGCTTTGGAACAGCCTTCGAACTGAAAGAGAGAAACAAACAAACAAGCAGCCCAACAGTGAGCACGGGAGGGCTGGCCCCTATCGGTCTGCACAGCTGTGTGACTCCTGTATGACAGCTGGCTGCTGTATGAATAAAGCATATATTATACTGAATCTATCTAGCTATATAATACATTTCAATCATACATAAAATAAAATACTGAATGAGACAAACTAACAAAAAAAATTACATGACTGCATTTAAGGGCTCGTACGTGCACCTCGTTTATTTACATTTTATTTTATTCATTTATTTATTTTTGCTCTGCAACATCAGCAGATTGTTTTTTTGTTTTACAAAAAAAGTCATAAAACAATGGTGTAAACCTAGCATCTGCATATTGTATTTCCTGGTACTTTCCTGGAGTTTTAAATAAAAAAAACCAACCAACTTTTAAAACAGACAAAAGTATCTTGACTTAGCAAGCCTTGCACCCTGTGTCTGAGCTGTGCCTGAGCTGTGTCTGAGCTGTGCCCGAGCTGTGTCTGAGCTGTGCCCGAGCTGTGCCCGAGCTGTGCCTGAGCTGTGTCTGAGCTGTGCCCGAGCTGTGCCCGAGCTGTGTCTGAGCTGTGTCTGAGCTGTGCCTTGCTCCAGTAAAAAACATGTACAATCCCAGAGGCGCCCCAGCAGGACTGCCAGAGCCTATTCATTGTGCTCCCCCCACATGGGGATAGCTGATGGGCTGTGATTCTCAGCATAGGTAACTCACTGTGCATGCTTGTGGATAGCCCTGCTGATGGGCTGTGATTCTCAGTGTAGGTAACTCACTGTGCATGTGTGCGGATAGCCCTGCTGATGAGCTGTGATTCTCAGTGTAGGTAACTCACTGTGCATGTGTGTGGATAGCCCTGCTGATGGGCTGTGATTCTCAGTATTGGTAACTCACTCTGCATGTGTGTGGATAGCCCTGCTGATGGGCTGTGATTCTCAATATTGGTAACTCACTGTGCATGTGTGTGGATAGCCCTGCTGATGGGCTGTGATTCTCAATATTGGTAACTCACTCTGCATGTGTGTGGATAGCCCTGCTGATGAGCTGTGATTCTCAGTATTGGTAACTCACTGTGCATGTGTGTGGATAGCCCTGCTGATGAGCTGTGATTCTCAGTGCAGGTAACTCACTGTGCATGTGTGTGGATAGCCCTGCTGATGGGCTGTGATTCTCAGTATTGGTAACTCACTCTGCATGTGTGTGGATAGCCCTGCTGATGAGCTGTGATTCTCAGTAATGGTAACTCACTGTGCATGTGTGTGGATAGCCCTGATGATGGGCTGTGATTCTCAGTATTGGTAACTCACTGTGCATGTGTGTGGATATCCCTGCTGATGGGCTGTGATTCTCAGTATTGGTAACTAACTGTGCATGTCTATGGGTAGCCCTGCTGATGAGCTGTGATTCTCAGTATTGGTAACTCACTGTGCATGTGTGTGGATAGCCCTGCTGATGAGCTGTGATTCTCAGTGTAGGTAACTCACTCTGCATGTGTGTGGATAGCCCTGCTGATGGGCTGTGATTCTCAGTGTAGGTAACTCACTGTGCATGTCTATGGGTAGCCCTGCTGATGAGCTGTGATTCTCAGTATTGGTAACTCACTCTGCATGTGTGTGGATAGCCCTGCTGATGGGCTGTGATTCTCAGTGTAGGTAACTCACTGTGCATGTGTGTGGATAGCCCTGCTGATGGGCTGTGATTCTCAGTGCAGGTAACTCACTCTGCATGTGTGTGGATAGCCCTGCTGATGGGCTGTGATTCTCAGTGCAGGTAACTCACTGTGCATATGTGTGGATATCCCTGCTGATGAGCTGTGATTCTCAGTGTAGGTAACTCACTCTGCATGTGTGTGGATAGCCCTGCTGATGGGCTGTGATTCTCAGTATTGGTAACTCACTGTGCATGTGTGTGGATAGCCCTGCTGATGAGCTGTGATTCTCAGTGTTGGTAACTCACTGTGCATATGTGTGGATAGCCCTGCTGATGGGCTGTGATTCTCAGTGTAGGTAACTCACTGTGCATGTGTGTGGATAGCCCTGCTGATGGGCTGTGATTCTCAGTATTGGTAACTCACTGTGCATGTGTGTGGATAGCCCTGCTGATGAGCTGTGATTCTCAGTGTAGGTAACTCACTCTGCATGTGTGTGGATAGCCCTGCTGATGGGCTGTGATTCTCAGTGTAGGTAACTCACTGTGCATGTCTATGGGTAGCCCTGCTGATGAGCTGTGATTCTCAGTATTGGTAACTCACTGTGCATGTGTGTGGATAGCCCTGCTGATGGGCTGTGATTCTCAGTGTAGGTAACTCACTGTGCATGTGTGTGGATAGCCCTGCTGATGGGCTGTGATTCTCAGTATTGGTAACTCACTGTGCATGTGTGTGGATAGCCCTGCTGATGGGCTGTGATTCTCAGTATTGGTAACTCACTGTGCATGTGTGTGGATAGCCCTGCTGATGGGCTGTGATTCTCAGTGCAGGTAACTCACTGTGCATGTGTGTGGATAGCCCTGCTGATGGGCTGTGATTCTCAGTGTAGGTAACTCACTGTGCATGTGTGTGGATAGCCCTGCTGATGGGCTGTGATTCTCAGTATTGGTAACTCACTGTGCATGTGTGTGGATAGCCCTGCTGATGGGCTGTGATTCTCAGTATTGGTAACTCACTGTGCATGTGTGTGGATAGCCCTGCTGATGGGCTGTGATTCTCAGTATTGGTAACTCACTGTGCATGTGTGTGGATAGCCCTGCTGATGGGCTGTGATTCTCAGTGTAGGTAACTCACTGTGCATGTGTGTGGATAGCCCTGCTGATGGGCTGTGATTCTCAGTATTGGTAACTCACTGTGCATGTGTGTGGATAGCCCTGCTGATGGGCTGTGATTCTCAGTATTGGTAACTCACTGTGCATGTGTGTGGATAGCCCTGCTGATGGGCTGTGATTCTCAGTGTAGGTAACTCACTCTGCATGTGTGTGGATAGCCCTGCTGATGGGCTGTGATTCTCAGTATTGGTAACTCACTGTGCATGTGTGTGGATAGCCCTGCTGATGGGCTGTGATTCTCAGTATTGGTAACTCACTGTGCATGTGTGTGGATAGCCCTGCTGATGGGCTGTGATTCTCAGTGTTGGTAACTCACTGTGCATGTGTGTGGATAGCCCTGCTGATGGGCTGTGATTCTCAGTATTGGTAACTCACTGTGCATGTGTGTGGATAGCCCTGCTGATGGGCTGTGATTCTCAGTATTGGTAACTCACTGTGCATGTGTGTGGATAGCCCTGCTGATAGGCTGTGATTCTCAGTATTGGTAACTCACTGTGCATGTGTGTGGATAGCCCTGCTGATGGGCTGTGATTCTCAGTGTAGGTAACTCACTCTGCATGTGTGTGGATAGCCCTGCTGATGGGCTGTGATTCTCAGTATTGGTAACTCACTGTGCATGTGTGTGGATAGCCCTGCTGATGGGCTGTGATTCTCAGTGCAGGTAACTCACTGTGCATGTGTGTGGATAGCCCTGCTGATGGGCTGTGATTCTCAGTGTAGGTAACTCACTGTGCATGTGTGTGGATAGCCCTGCTGATGGGCTGTGATTCTCAGTATTGGTAACTCACTGTGCATGTGTGTGGATAGCCCTGCTGATGAGCTGTGATTCTCAGTGCAGGTAACTCACTGTGCACTTGTGTGGCTTCTCCCCTGTGTGTCTCCTCACATGCACCACCAGCATGTACTGCGCCTTGAAGGGCTTCTGCTCCCGGGAGCACTCCTCCCAGCGGCACACAAACTCCTTCTTCTCCCCGTGGATGTGCTCGTTATTAATGTGCTGCGAGATCACAATCACACGCGACGAGGCAGAGGAGGGGAGCAGGGAGAAAAATAGAAAGGCAGTGAGTCGGGACGCCTGGCCTGGATCAGCAATGAGTGCAACACCAGGGTTTTCTGAGGTTTTTGTCTTTCAACATAACTTCACAAAAATATCACTCTTCAAGACAACTCATTTAAATAGCTCAGTGTTTTTAATGCAAAAAGAGAGAAGACTTAACTGCACACTTAATACATACAAAATAAAGAGTTAAAACAAGAGAATTAAAGGAAAGTGCACAAAGTATTTTTTTGGTGTTAATTGTAATGCTCTTGTCTCAATAGTCAATAAGGGGGTAGCCTGGGTACCAGTCTGTATGTCCCAGAGGCAGCTAGATGTAGAGTGCAGTAACAGGATCTCAATGAGGCAACGCCTGCTGCTCAGGGTGAGTGCTTCAGTACATTGTGTGAAATGTATGCATGATTTTTTCTCATGATTTTCCTTGTTGTTGTTATTGTAATTACTGTTATTGGTAAACTACGTGAAAAGTGCCACTATGTGGATATTTTCTATACATTTGACAAAAAATGATTACTATTGTTACCATAATTATTGTTTTGGCTGTGATTGTGAAAATCACAGTTAGTTGTTAATTTGCTATCCCCCCTGTCACACATCACATGATACTGGTAAGACATCACACCAGTCCTGCACTAAGCTTAATTCTCCTAATCAGTGAAAACAGAGAAGACGATAACAGGAAAGCCTGAAACTTGTTTTTACTTGATCACATTGAAACTGGAATTTGCCTTAACATATGGATATGATCATCACGTGTGTGCACGCTCACGTGGATATGATCATCACGTGTGTGCACGCTCACATGGATATGATCCTTGCTTGTGTGCACGCTCACATGGATATGATCATCATGTGTGTGCACGCTCACGTGGATATGATCATCACGTGTGTGCACGCTCACATGGACATTATCATCACGTGTGTGCATGCTCACATGGACATTATCATCACGTGTGTGCATGCTCACATGGGCATGATCATCACGTGTGTGCATGCTGTGTTTCCCTAATATCCCCTAGGAATTCGATACAGGCCTCCTTAAGTTCAGAGTTCAAGCGTTGCAGTTCCTGATACACAGGGCTTGTCTGTCTCAAAAGTGAAACGTAATTCTAAACCAGACAGCTTCTGAAAACAAAATGTAATAGTGCTGTGGGATTTAGGGATCTCAGTAACGGGGCCCCTTTACAGGGGTTAGTGTTGTCATGGATACCGAGTTCATGGGTCACACTGACTTCCCATGCAGCTGCACTGCACTGTTCTAGTCTTAATATCACAAACCTCATTAAACCAAAATATCCACAAGGCTAAAAAAAAACTTGTGCATGCAGCTGCTTTTCACCTGGTGTCTGTCATTGAACAAAGAAAGAGGGGCCTGACTGGTCTTCCACCCAGCACCTCTGAATCCAGTCCAGGTTCTGCTCAGTTCAGGGTTCAAATGAAGCTAATTAAAATGGGAAATGATCACTACTGGACAGAGGGATGAAGACTCAAATTATCATTTTGATTTGCTCCTTGTGCCCCAATACAACAAATGTTGTGCAAACTTTTGCACTTGTGTGAAAGATTAGTAAAACAGTTCCCAAGCCCGAGACTACAGGGATAAAACGAGTGTGAACGGAACCCATTTTAAAAGGATCTTCTGAGACATAGGACATAGGAAGCTCTTGAAACAGTGAGAAATGATGATGCAGCTGACAGGGTGAGGTCATCTATCATGGAGATATTCTTACATGCACAAGCTGGTCCTGAGTATCATACTCCTTGGTGCAGCCCTCCCAGTGGCAGTTTGTCTCATATATAACTTCTGGCTCCTGTTTACACTCGTCCTTATCTAAATCTTCTGTGAGACCCACGATTCCAGCCAGATGGTCCTGTGTAAAAAAAAAGGAATGAATAAAGAAATAAAAAAATAACAGTGCTTAATAAATAAGAATGTGTAAGAAAGACAGAAATATATTAAATATATGTAGACAGACACACTCGTGCACGCACACAGACACACACATACATATATAAAGCTCCTAATACAATATTTGGAAAGAGAAAATCAAAAGTATTTACTGCCTAATAAACAAAAAAAAGGACACATTCCCTCTGATATGACCAGTGAATAAAGAAAGGCTTTCTGCTCCAGTGGAAACGGCACAAAGTCCTGATTCGATAACGTTTCCTAGATGTCGATGAAAAGAAAAGCTGCCTTGAAAGAGCCCAGCCCCTGAGGTTTGTGAAATTGTTTTCAGACGGAGCGGTTTCCTAACTGTTGACGTGCTCCTAAGCTCCGTGCTCCAGAGACGCAGCACTTGGCCCTGAACGTGCTGACTGCAGCATGTTTATCTTTCCCTGATCCGCTATCTTCATCAATCCTCCCGGCCCCTCGGTGATTGCACTCACTGCCATCTCCATGTATCATGCAGAGACCTGCCTCTGAACCGGAGAGGAGCAGGGAATTTGTCAAAAACAAACTCAGATGACAATAACGCTGGGCAATACTTCATTAAAATGAAGTGCCTCGACACAGTTTATACAGTGCTGGAAAAAAAAGAATGAATGAATGAATGAATACAAAGCTCTTATCACTGGGAGTTTTTTTGTATGTGGTTCAGAAAAGCGGGTCAGAGGACTCTGGGCCTCCCTAGGGTCAACTATTATGCCATTGGTGGTATTACAAAGCGATTCTCTAAGGATAAGGTAATGTACACATCCAGGCTCACTCTTTTTGAAAACTTTTATAAACCTGCTTGTGTACCTGGTCTAAAAACAGCTCCTCTGTTAAACCACTGAACTTGCTTTGTTTTGCAGCATCATTTATAGATTGATGGGAATTGATCATGATTTGAAACCTCTTCTATGACACCAGACTTATAAAAAATGATGCTGATCAGAGATTTACAATCAGTCCTACTGAACAGGCACCAACATCAACCATTTAG
This sequence comes from Polyodon spathula, assembly GCF_017654505.1. NCBI lineage: Eukaryota > Metazoa > Chordata > Actinopteri > Acipenseriformes > Polyodontidae > Polyodon > Polyodon spathula. The sequence continues at coordinate 780,218 of NC_054544.1, forward strand.
CTGGTATAGCACAGTAAATACATGGTTAGACTGCAGGTATAGCACAGTAAATACATGGTTAGACTGCAGGTATAGCACAGTAAATACATGGTTAGACTGCAGGTATAGCACAGTAAATACATGGTTAGACTGCAGGTATAGCACAGTAAATACATGGTTAGACTGCAGGTATAGCACAGTAAATACATAGTTAGACTGCAGGTATAGCACAGTAAATACATGGTTAGACTGCAGGTATAGCACAGTAAATACATGGTTAGACTGCAGGTATAGCACAGTAAATACATGGTTAGACTGCAGGTATAGCACAGTAAATACATGGTTAGACTGCAGGTATAGCATAGCAAATAGTTAGACTGCTGGTATAGCACATTAAATAAATAGTTAGATGTCAGGTATAGCACAGTAAATAAATAGACTACAGGTATAGCACAGTCACTTTGCAGCTAAATAGCACCAGGGTACTTAACACTGTGCCCCATTACCTGAGTGCCTGGGGAGGCTGGTCTCACTCCCTCCCCCTCTGTCTTCACCTTGGATGCACTGTGCCCCATTACCTGAGTGCCTGGGGATGCTGGTCTCACTCCCTCCCCCTCTGTCTTCACCTTGGATGCACTGTGCCCCATTACCTGAGTGCCTGGGGAGGCTGGTCTCACTCCCTCCCCCTCTGTCTTCACCTTGGATGCACTGTGCCCCATTACCTGAGTGCCTGGGGAGGCTGGTCTCACTCCCTCCCCCTCTGTCTTCACCTTGGATGCACTGTGCCCCATTACCTGAGTGCCTGGGGATGCTGGTCTCACTCCCTCCCCCTCTGTCTTCACCTTGGATGCACTGTGCCCCATTACCTGAGTGCCTGGGGATGCTGGTCTCACTCCCTCCCCCTCTGTCTTCACCTTGGATGCACTGTGCCCCATTACCTGAGTGCCTGGGGAGGCTGGTCTCACTCCCTCCCCCTCTGTCTTCACCTTGGATGCACTGTGCCCCATTACCTGAGTGCCTGGGGATGCTGGTCTCACTCCCTCCCCCTCTGTCTTCACCTTGGATGCACTGTGCCCCATTACCTGAGTGCCTGGGGAGGCTGGTCTCACTCCCTCCCCCTCTGTCTTCACCTTGGATGCACTGTGCCCCATTACCTGAGTGCCTGGGGAGGCTGGTCTCACTCCCTCCCCCTCTGTCTTCACCTTGGATGCACTGTGCCCCATTACCTGAGTGCCTGGGGATGCTGGTCTCACTCCCTCCCCCTCTGTCTTCACCTTGGATGCACTGTGCCCCATTACCTGAGTGCCTGGGGAGGCTGGTCTCACTCCCTCCCCCTCTGTCTTCACCTTGGATCGCTTGGTTATCATCGGGTTCATGGAGCTGCTCACTGCTGACTCCCCACTGGCGTTCTACACGTAGAACACATTTTAAAACATTGGACTGGGATCAACCAATATTATTCTTTGATGCTGCATAATTGCCCTTTTGTGAACTTATAACAAATGTATTTTAGAAGTGAAAACCCACCACAAAGATTAAACAGTTTACACTGTGAGGCACAAAGAAAATGTATTGTATTCAACATGAAACACTGGCATATTGGTATAAAATATTTGATAGCCATCTGACATCCTGCTGCATAAGAAATCCTGAAAGTGAACTATCCCTGTAGTAATAATAGTAATAGTAATAGTAACTGTAAAACTTCAAACACTTTCTCAAATAGCCACATGGGTCAAAGAGCAACATGGGTCAAATAGCCACATGGGTCAAATAGCCACATACTGCCAGTGGTGCTGGTTATAAATGTTGCATAGAATCGCTGGGTCTCTTTTACATGTTAGGACAAAAGCATTAAAAACAGAGTGCATGGACATATTTATTCTGCCACAAATAAGCAGTTATTTTTGAATACGTTGTTGCCGTGGAGACTGTTTTAAAGATGCACAGCACATACAGGCACAGACGTGTGTGCTTGTTGAAGCTGCACTGTAGGCTGAGCAGCTCTATTTGTTTTGAATGAAGCAGGGTACTGTGTCTCTCACCTGGTTTGAGTCGGAAGTGCTGTTGTTGTTGCTGTTGTTGTGTGCAGGGGTTGGAAGGCAGGAGATTCCTGTCATGTGCTGCCGCGTTACAAACGAGGGAGACGGCTGGATGAGAGGGGGGGTGTGCCCGAACGTGGAGCTCAAGCCTCTCTGCTGGTTCAGAATCTGCTGGTATGCCATTGGATTGATGGGGTGGGGAAAAGCAAACGCAGGGCTGAGGAGGGAAACAAAAACAAAGATGCTGTACTGTGCAAAAGTTTTAGGCAGGTGTGAAAAATGCTGTAAAGTAAGAATGCTTTCAAAAATAGACATGTTAATAGTTTAGATTTATCAATTAACAAAATGCAAAGTGAGTGAACAGAAGAAAAATCTACATCAAATCAATATTTGGTGTGACCACCCTTTGCCTTCAAAACAGCATCAGTTCTTCTAGGTACACTTGCACACAGTTTTTGAAGGAACTCTGCAGGTAGGTTGGCCCAAACATCTTACAGAACTAACCACAGTTCTTCTGTGGATTTAGGCAGCCTCAGTTGATTCTCTCTCTTCATGTAATCCCAGACAGACTCGATGATGTTGAGATCAGGGCTCTGTGGGGGCCATACCTTCACTGCCAGGACTCCTTGCTCTTCTTTACACTGAAGATAGTTCTTAATGACTTTCGCTGTATGTTTGGGGTTGTTGTCATGCTGCAGAATAAATTTGGGGCCAATCAGATGCCTCCCTGATGGTATTGCATGATGGATAAGTATCTGCCTGTACTTCTCAGCATTGAGGAGACCATTAATTCTGACCAAATCCCCAACTCCCTTTACAGAAATGCATCCCCAAACTTGCAAGGAACCTCCAACATGCTTCACTGTTGCCTGCAGACACTCATTCGTGTACCGCTCTCCAGCCCTTCGGCGAACAAACTGCCTTCTGCTACAGCCAAATATTTCAAATTTTGACTCATCAGTCCAGAGCACCTGCTGCCATTTTTCTGCACCCCAGTTCCTGTGTTTTCATGCATAGTTGAGTCGCTTGGCCTTGTTTCCACTTCGGAGGTATGGCTTTTTGGCCGCAAGTCTTCCATGAAGGCCACTTCTGACCAGACTTCTCCGGACAGTAGATGGGTGTACCAGGGTCCCACTGTTTTCTGCCAATTCTGAGCTGATGGCATTGCTGGACATCTTCCGATTGCGAAGGGAAGTAAGCATGATATGTTTTTCATCTGCTGCAGTAAGTTTCCTTGGCCGACCACTGCGTCTACGGTCCTCAGCATTGCCCGTTTCTTTGTGCTTCTTCAAAAGAGCTTGGACAGCACATCTGGAAACCCCTGTCTGCCTTGAAATTTCTGCCTGGGAGAAACCTTGCTGATGCAGTATAACTACCTTGTGTCTTGTTGCTGTGCTCAGTCTTGCCATGGTGTATGACTTTTGACAGTAAACTGTCTTCAGCAACCTCACCTTGTTAGCTGAGTTTGGCTGTTCCTCACCCAGTTTTATTCCTCCTACACAGCTGTTTCTGTTTCAGTTAATGATTGTGTTTCAACCTACATATTGAATTGATGATCATTAGCACCTGTTTGTTATAATTGTTTAATCATACAACTGACTATATGCCTACAAAATCCCTGACTTAGTGCAAGTGTACCTAGAAGAATTGATGCTGTTTTGAAGGCAAAGGGTGGTCACACCAAATATGGATTTGATTTAGATTTTTCTTCTGTTCACTCACTTTGCATTTAGTTAATTGATAAATATAATCTATTAACATGTCTATTTTTGAAAGCATTCTTACTTTACAGCATTTTTTCACACCTGCCTAAAACTTTTGCACAGTACTCTGTGTGTGTGTGTGTGTGTGTGTGTGTGTGTGTGTGTGTGTGTGTGTGTGTGTGTGTGTGTGTGTGTGTGTATATATATATATATATATATATATATATATATATATATATATATATATATATATAAAATGATGTTTCTGTCAAGTTGAAATACAGTGTTCCCATTTTCTTTCATGATCTGATCATTCGGTTTGGTTAATTAACAGTTAGACCATGTTGATTTGTAATTCAGTGTCTTCAATATTTTTTAAGCGTATTTCAGATATTGAAATAATGAGGAAGCACTTATTGCTTTTAAGATTAGGCAGATATTAAGTTGTCTCTCTACAAGTATTGCATTTATGTTTTATTTAATTGTTTAAAGTTAACAAAAATTAAAGCCTCCTTGATGTGAGACACTAAGGAAAATAATCGTAGACCATACCAATCTGGTATCCTGTTTCAGAATTCAAAACGCTGGTGTTGTGATTTCAGAATTAAAATCTCTGGTATTGTGATTTCTGAATTCAAATATCTGGCATTCTGATTTCAGAATCCAGATCTCTGGTATTCTGATTTCAGAATTCAAATCTCAGGTGTTCTGATTTCACAATTCAAATCTCTGGTATTCTGAGTTCAGAGACCTCTGGTATTGTGATTTCAGAGATCTCTGGTATTGTGATTTCAGTGGGGTGGCTGGCGACGGTCCTTCTGAATCCCCTGATGTACCTGATTCCTCCGGCAGAGAGATGCCCGTACGAGCCACTGGCTGCAGAGCTGCTCCTGGAGTTGTTGATATAGGCCACCAGGGAGTTGGGCGAGGTGCGGATCATGGTCTGGAGGTCAATGCTGGCATCGGAGAGGGGCGAGATGGAAAGAGCTCGCTTTCGACTGAGCCTCGGAGTCAGCCGTGGGCTGGAGTACCGAGATACTGAAATGGGAAATAAAAACTGTATTACCATACGGCTTTGAATATAACACATCAGTCATGACCTGTTCAGATTAGTGACTTGTACTGATTCTGTTAAAAAACATATTCAAAATCAGTCCTTACTCTTGATTAAAACACAACTGTAAATGTTTTCCATTTCTACAGCTGTCCAGTTCAGTCTTTACAGCTGTACAGTTCAGTCTCTACAGCTGTCCAGTTCAGTCTCTACAGCTGTACAATTCAGTCTCTACAGCTGTACAATTCAGTCTCTACAGCTGTACAATTCAGTCTCTACAGCTGTCCAGTTCAGTCTCTACAGCTGTACAGTTCAGTCTCTACAGCTGTCCAGTTCAGTTTCTACAGCTGTACAATTCAGTCTCTACAGCTGTCCAGTTCAGTCTCTACAGCTGTCCAGTTCAATTTCTACAGCTGTCCAGTTCAGTCTCTACAGCTGTCCAGTTCAATCTCTACAGCTGTCCAGTTCAGTCTCTACAGCTGTCCAGTTCAATTTCTACAGCTGTCCAGTTCAGTCTCTACAGCTGTCCAGTTCAGTCTCTACAGCTGTCCAGTTCAGTTTCTACAGCTGTACAATTCAGTCTCTACAGCTGTCCAGTTCAGTCTCTACAGCTGTCCAGTTCAATTTCTACAGCTGTCCAGTTCAGTCTCTACAGCTGTCCAGTTCAGTCTCTACAGCTGTCCAGTTCAGTCTCTACAGCTGTCCAGTTCAGTCTTTACAGCTGTACAGTTCAATCTCTACAGCTGTCCAGTTCAGTCTCTACAGCTGTCCAGTTCAGTTTCTACAGCTGTCCAGTTCAGTCTCTACAGCTGTCCAGTTCAGTCTCTACAGCTGTCCAGTTCAGTCTCTACAGCTATACAGTTCAGCCTCTACAGTGGATATCTGCCTTCATTATGATGACAACTTCATTAGTAGAATCAGAATCAGAAATAAAGTTCCTGTTGATTTCTTTGGCTCAGACTAAGCTCTTTAAGGTTAGATATGACCCAGATTCTGCGTAGTGCTAAATTCTATTAAATACAGTACTAACGTGGAAACTGATCATCTTAAGCACGCTGTCCCCATAAGATGATAGGGTAGTACTGGAGCACTTTTGCTTTCTGTTGATTAAATGAATTTCATAAGAAATGTTCTCTCCACCGACTCTACTGAACACAGAAACACATTCTGCGGTATTGCTGTGCACCACCTTTACAGGGAACATTTCCAACAGTGTTGCATATCTCCATGATCTTTCACATTCGGTGTTGCGAATCTCGCTGGGGATAATGAATTGCTCCCAATAATTTGTAGTAATTGCAGTGATAAGAATCGAATTACTGCAAATGTAATTCAGTTTGTTAAATGGTTGTAATTGACAGAATTGATTTGAATTTCTAAAAAAAAAAAAAAAAAAGAAAAAAGATTCAGTTTCATGGTGGCCCATATTGCTCTGCCTTCGTTTGTCAGGGAAGCTGGGACCGTTACAGCTTTGAAGTCACGACTAAAAACGCACTTGAATTAAATGGCTTTCTTATCTTAGTGGGTTTTAATGTAACTTTAACATTGCTGCTTTTGTATTCTGTGTGTACTGCTGTTTGCATGTTATTTGAATGGTCTGATTGTGGCAGTGTAACATGCTATATTGTGGTTTGTTCTATTTTTTTTTTGCTATGTACTGTACATAGCAGAAAACAGCGCTATATGAATGCAATAAATAAAATATTGTTTAGATTTTATAATGTTGTTTTATTTCCTCTTATAATTTGATATCTTATGCCCACATCCAAACTTCAAATTGAGACACACAGTCTCAGACAAAAGCATTGGCACCCTACACTTAATATCATCCTGTGATGAGTCAAAGGGATTTCGGTCTGTGATTCAGCCTCCCGACAGTAGATGGCATCAAACCAACTTGGGACTTCCCTTACCAAGATCTCGTGACCATAGCAAAAGTCATCTTTTTGAAGGGCGGCACCTTGGTGAGGGGCGGAAGTACGAGTATGTAAATTCCAGCCACTGGAGTCAAGTGAAGGATAAGGACACTTGTCAGTTGGGGATTGGTGTTCCACTGACTACAGAGGCGGGACATTACATACTAAAGGGAACGTACTACTGTGTTCGGGGTTGGTCTGAAAGTAAAATAGGAGGAGTAACGGGTGGAGGGAGAGACTAGTTTGATGCAGCAGGATTTTTTAAAAAAACACTAACATTTTTTTTGTCTTTTTTTTGTTTATGTATGGTTCGCCACGACGATGATTAAAGACGAGTTCTCACGGTCTGTTTTGGATTTCACCCCTGCACTCCTTCCCTCACACCATTTTGTTTTCTTTTGCTATTTAATTATTTTGTTGTGTATAGATAATAAAAATAGATTATTTTATTTTTGTACACATAAATTACTGTCTGGACATTCCATTTAATATACTCTCGCCTCACACGTGGTGTCAGAAGTGGGATTGGATCCAGCTACAGTTTTGGCAATGTTTAGGGAGCAGGAGGAGAAGCAAGAGGAGAGAGAGACACGGCGCCAGGAACAGCTCGCCCAGTTCTTTGGACAGCTGGTGGAAAAACTATCAATATCAACATCAGAGAGAGCGGTTGCACGGATGTTTGCAGCTCAGCCTAATCTTCAGAAGATGACCTCGGAAGATGATCCCGAGGCTTTCTTGATTACTTTTGAGAGAGTGGCAGAGGCTGCAGAGTGGCCTAGGGAACACTGGGCCATGAAATTGGCACCCTGCCTGACAGGGGAAGCTCAGGCAGCGTATCGAGCCCTGACGGCCATGGATGCAGGGGACTATGTTAAATTAAAAGAAGCCATTCTCTCACGCCTCGGGATCACGGAGGAAACATACCGGCGCCTGTTTTTGGGAATACCAGCTGTCCAAGGGGATGCGGCCCCGGGTTGCGGGACAATATCTTTTAGATCAGTGCACCCGGTGGCTGCGGCCAGAAGAACATACACCCCAAGAACTGGTGCAGAAAATAGTTATAGAACAGTTCGCGTCTATACTACCGCCAGGGAATCGAGAGTGGATTAAGAGGAATCGACCTACCACTCTCGAGGATGCCATCCTCCTGGCGGAGGCCTAGGAAGACGCGAACGAAGAAGTCGGCTCAGACCCCACTCCTGCCCCTAAACTAACTCGGACCAACCAACCAATGAAGCCCAGAGGGGGTAACCAGACCTTCAGACCATGGAGGTCGAGGTTAGCCCCATCCTGGGCGAGAGAGAATCCCCCTAACCTGCCGGTCGCGGACTCGCAGGACAGATTAACTCCGTTGATGCCTCCTAACCAAGTGTGCTACCAATGTAATGAGCCTGGACACATTGCCAGGAATTGTCCAGTAATGAAGGTGGACCTGGCGACAAGATCCTGGTCAGCAGTAACAGGTAGGAACACTGGGGAATGTCGGGAGGGCCCTTATCAGTTAAGAGTACAGGTCGGGGGAAAGAGTACTTACGCATTTGCGGACTCTGGGTGTGCACAAACATTGATTCGGCAAGCTCTCTTGGATGGGGTAGCCTGGGAGCCACAGGGTAAAGTGGCTATCTCCTGTATTCATGGAGAAACTCGGGTTTATCCCACCACTAAAGTTAGACTTATTGTAGGTGATTATTCAGCTTGCGTTAAAGTGGCTGTAGCGCAATGTTTACCATACCCTGTTCTCCTGGGAAGAGACTGGCCGTTTTTTGATCGTATTTTAGGTCGGGAAATGGTCTTAGTTTCTACCAGGGGACAATTAAAGCAACAGGAGAAAACAATTGGCGAGATTTTTCCGTTGCAATCCGACCTGTTTAACCCTAAAATCCGCCCAAGAAAAACAAAAAGAGAGCGTCGGGTGGAAAAATATGAGGGAACTCTGAGACGACAAGGGGAGGGGTCTGACACAAAAGTAAACCAATCGCTTAAACGGCAAGGAAAGGGAGTAGGTATTCAGTGTAACCGGGGCTGCGAGGTTACTGAGGTGGAAGGTCATGTAATAAAAGACACTCCTCTCTGTGTACCTAACCATTGGGACCGAGATATTGACTTGGGATATGAACAACAAAATGATCCCACGTTACAGTATGCTTGGAAACGGGTTAGATATATCGAGGGGAAGGATATGCAGGAAGGACAACCGGTGGTATTTCCGCATTTTTCTGTATCTGGGCACTTATTATATAGAATAACCCGGGCTCCCGGGACGGGACAGCTCGTAAAACAGTTATTGGTTCCTAGGCCTTTTCAGTCAGAAGTCATGAGATTGGCGCATGACATTCCATTTTCAGGTCATTTGGGAACTGAAAAGACTCAGGAACGAATTCTGGCCCGGTTTTTTTGGCCTGGGGTTTATGGTCTTGTGCGGAAGTATGTATCGGAGTGTCCTGAATGTCAATTAGCTGCCCCTAAGTCAGTTCGCCCCGCACCTCTGGTTCCACTTCCAATTATTGGGGTACCGTTTGAAAGGATTGGTGTAGATTTAGTAGGCCCTCTGGAGGGAACAGAGTCAGGATATCGGTATATTTTAGTAGTAGTGGACTACGCAACGAGATATCCAGAAGCTGTTCCCTTACGCTCTATGAATGCAGTAGCTGTAGCGAATGAATTGGTAAAAATATTCTCTAGGGTGGGAATCCCGAAAGAAATTCTCACTGATCAGGGCACTAATTTTATGTCAGACTGTATTCAGCAACTATATAAATTATTGAAAATCCGTTCAATTAGAACCTCAGTTTTTCATCCTCAAACGGATGGGCTTGTTGAACGATTTAATCAGACTTTGAAAAATATGTTGCGCCGCTTTGTAGATCAAGAAAAACGCAATTGGGCTAAACTGCTTCCCTACTTGCTCTTTGCAGTTCACGAGGTACCACAATCCTCAACGGGGTTTTCCCCGTTTGAGCTCTTGTACGGTCGGCAGCCGCGGGGTATCTTGGATCTCATAAGAGAAGGCTGGGAAGAACAGTCAAAGGAGTCTAAAAATGTAGTAAAATACGTGTTGCAGTTACGCGATCGCTTAGAATTAGTCGGTTGATTGGCACATGACAATCTCAAAGCGGCACAGCAGAAGCAGCAACAAAGCTACAATAAAAATGCAAGAATTCAGAACTTTCGACCTGGAGATAAAGTGTTGTTATTGTTGCCCTCATCGGAATCTAAGTTGTTTGCTAAATCGCAGGGTCCCTTTCAGGTTATTCGAGCAATTGGTAAAGTCAATTATGAGATCCGACAGCCTGGGCGTCGGAAAGAAAGTCAAATTTATCATGTTAATCTCCTGAAACCGTGGAAAGAACGGGAAGTCCATTTTATATCTCCTGTACAGGAGGGAGAGGATTTTGGACCCTCAATTGAGCCAGAGTCAGCAATTGAGGTCCCGATGGGGGAACAATTAACTCCTGATCAGTGTGAAGAGGTAAGCAATCTAATTAATATGTTCAGTGGCGTGTTTTCTAACGTGCCTGGAAGAACGCATTTGATCGAACATGCTATTATCACTCCGCCAGGTCTGAGAGTTAGACAGAGACCGTATCGTATTCCAGAGAGTCGGAGAGATTCTGTCCGGAGGGAGGTGGAGTGTATGTTGAAACTTGAGGTAATTGAACCTTCCCGAAGCGAGTGGTGTAGCCCAATAGTACCAATAGACAAGCCAGATGGGTCACTACGATTATGTATCGATTTTAGGAGGGTGAATGCTATCTCCAAGTTTGATGCATATCCCATGCCTCGAGTAGATGAACTCTTAGACAAGCTGGGGCAAGCTCGGTTTATTTCAACTCTGGATCTGATGAAAGGATATTGGCAAATTCCATTAACGAAAGCCTCTCGTGAGAAAACGGCATTTTCAACCCCAGAGGGTCTTTTTCAATTTTGTACTGTGCCGTTCGGACTTCATGGAGCGCCTGCTACTTTTCAGAGACTAATGGACAAGGTTTTACAACCTCATCGAGAGTATGCAGCTGCGTATATCGATGATGTAGTCATTTATAGTTCTTCCTGGAGAGAACATTTGACTAGATTAGAAGCCGTCTTACAGTCTCTGAGGAGGGCGGGGCTCACAGCGAACATGGCAAAGTGTGCTATTGGAAAAGAAGAAACTAAATATTTAGGTTTCATAATGGGTAAGGGTAGAGTGAAACCGTTGGTTTCAAAAGTCCAGCCTTTGTTGGATTCACCGGTACCTACCACGAAAACCCAGGTGAGATCACTGTTAGGGTTGGCTGGTTATTACCGCCGCTTTATTCCACACTTTTCCACTATAGCCGCCCCTCTCACTGATCTCACTAAAAAGAACGCTCCAAATAAAATTAAGTGGAGTGCAGAGTGTCAGACAGCCTTTGAATCTATTAAAACTAATTTGAGTCAGGCCCCAGCATTAATAAGCCCGGATTTCAGCCGAGAGTTCGTCCTGCAGACAGATGCATCGCAGACTGGTCTGGGGGCGGTTCTGTCCCAGGAGAGAGATGGTATAGAACACCCGATACTATACATCAGTTGGAAGTTACTGCCCAGAGAACAGAGGTATTCGGTAGTGCAGAAAGAATGCCTGGCAGTGAAATGGGCAGTGGAATCTTTAAAATACTATCTTCTGGGACGACCCTTTGTACTCATCACAGATCACGCTTCTTTAAAGTGGTTAGACACGATGAAGGATTCAAACGCTAGGATTACGCGGTGGTACCTGGCGCTCCAACCCTTCGCCTTTCAAATAAGGTATCGTGCGGGTAAGTTACATCAAAATGCTGATTTTTTTTCTCGGAAGGGAGGGAAAAGGGAAGGGTTAGAGGTTTCCGAGTGTTCCTTTGGCTCCACTCTGAGGGGTGGGATATGTGATGAGTCAAAGGGTTTTCGATCTGTGATTCAGCCTCCCAAAAGTAGATGGCATTAAACCAACTCGGGACTTCCCTTACCAAGATCTCGTGACCATGGCAAAAGTCATCTTTTGAGGGGCGGCACCTTGGTGAGGGGCGGAAGTACGAGTATGTAAATTCCAGCCACTGGAGTCAAGTGAAGGATAAGGACACTTGTCAGTTGGGGATTGGTGTTCCACTGACTACAGAGGCGGGACATTACATACTAAAGGGAACGTACTACTGTGTTCGGGGTTGGTCCGAAAGTAAAATAGGAGGAGTAACGGGTGGAGGGAGAGACTAGTTTGATGCAGCGGGATTTGTAAAAAAAACACTAACATTTTTTTTGTCTTTTTTTTGTTTATGTATGGTTCGCCACGACAACGATTAAAGACGAGTTCTCACGGTCTGTTTTGGATTTCACCCCTGCACTCCTTCCCTCACACCATTTTGTTTTCTTTTGTTATTTAATTATTTTGTTGTGTATAGATAATAAAAATAAATTATTTTATTTCTGTACACATAAATTACTGTCTGGACATTCCATTTAATACACTCTCGCCTCACACATCCCATTAAAGACAGTGTTTAGTGAACGTTAGCCACTAACTAATATGACAAAGACTAAAACACACAACTTCAGGTAGTTTAGCAAACAACCTTTATAAAAAGATCAAAAGCACTTCAGCAAGTTCAAGTGGTTTATAACACAAGTACTGGCACCTTTACACTACAAGTCTAATTGAAAAATATATGAATGGATTGAAACCCGTTACACAGTAACTGAGCTGCATTATAAAGTTCTGGCATCCACTGGGGTCAATAAACCTGCTCTAACAAGCAGCGAATAGGAAAAGAAAGAGGCTAACGCTGACTGTTGGATGCTTCATTTTCCAAACCTCTGTCCCTTTTATTCATTATATACAGTAGGCCTTTAGATCAATTGAACAGACCACACAGACCTCTATTATCAGAGATGTCAAACAATGTCATTCTTTACAAACTTGTTGGATGTCTGTCTGTCTTAGTATAATTTGTTTTCTGTGTGCACTGTAGAGTAGATCTGTATTCTGGTTTGGATCTATGTGCTTGAGACCTTTCACCTGGACACCCTTTGATCTATCACAAGATTTTTTCACTCTGGTTCACACACACGCGCACACACACACACACAGGCACTTGCACACACACTCACAGTTGTGAGGGTTCAAGGCAGCTCTGTTTCTCAGCCAGCCCACACAATGTTAATGTATCTCTTCCTTGGGAAGAAGCGTGCTGAAAGTCTGTGTCCCTGAGATTACCACTGAGTGGAGAGCTGCCCCCTGGGGTGGCTGGGCGTTAACCATTCCGTGAGCTATCCCACGCCATCAGAGCCAGTGTGTGCTGCGGTGCGAAGAGCCAGCAGTGACACATAGCACTGCTTCAGGCTGTGCATTTAGAACTGCTGTTAGGAAGCCTTGTGATGGGGAGGTGCTTAACACAGGGAATACAGGCAAACTGCACTCGGGGAGCACATCTTTATATCATCAAGTGCTGTGTGTGTGCAAATAGAGTCTATGCAATGTATACTACTGGATATTCAAGCACATAGACAGTCATATGCATACATATACTGTGTGTGTGTGTATATATATATATATATATATATATATATATATATATATATATATATATATATATATATATATATATATAATATTTCCTTTGGTTTACTGAAGTCAATATTACAAGACACTGAGATCTATTTGAGTCCAGGCTATTCCACTGCCAACCTTGGAAGGGAGTTCCCAGGGGGTGGTGCACAATTGGCCGAGCGCCCTGGGGGGCGGGAGGGCTTAGGTCGGCCAGGGTGTCCTTGACTCACCCTCCACCAGTGACCCCTGTAGACTGGCCTGGGCGCCTGTGGGCTTGCCTGCAAGCGGCCCAGAGCTGCGTGGTCCTCCAATGCTGTAGCTCTGGGTTGGCTGCAAGGCGGGCCTGCAGAGGGTAAGGAAGCGGTTGGCTGATGGCCCTTGTTTCAGAGGGCAGCGTGTGCTCGTCTTCGCCCCTCCCGAGTCAGCGCAGGGGTACTAGCAGAGCTGTACTCAATATATATATTGAAAGGAGATATAACTGCAGGGTAACTGCAGGTAAATACATTTTTTGGGATGTACACAAAAAGTTTTAGTGATTAAAAAATAATTTATTTTAAGATATTAACTACATATCTACAATAAGCACAGCTGTTTTGAAAATGTAATATTGGTATAAAGTGGGGATGGGGGACGGGTCCTTTATAAAACCATGAAATAATAAAAGAATGACCAGCCCTGCTCAGAATGTCCTCCAATTTACATTGCTTTAATCCTTCTCTCTGTGTCTTGAGGAGACGTTCAGGATTGCCAGTGCTATTTATCTCTGTTGCTCCCTCCCCTCAGGGGAGATGTTTATTAATGTGCCACTTCCCTTGATAAATGACTAAATACAAAGAGAGCCATGTCCTCGTTTCTCCCCTCGGTCCCCTATGATTTATGTCAGCAGTGACTGCTCAGCCACTGGCCCCCATTCATTAGCTGCTTGAAGCAGGCGTGACGTCTGGTGGCAGGGCATGCTTACTGGCGCTCTGCTGCTGGTCTGCAGAGGAAGTGTATATTGTGTTTACCAGTGGAAACTGGAGGCTGTGTGTCGTGTGAAGAGCCCTCTGGCCTGGGCTCTTCAAGCACTTCATTAAAACACTTTTTATTAGCGACTGCTTTAACAAAGATCTTTGCCAAATTGCGCCAAATTTACACCGCTTAGTTATTTGGCCATTTGGCCATTTATTTTCCCTGGTAAATCTAACCAATACCATGACTGCACATTTTATTAGAAGTGGCTCATGCTGGATGCGTTCTGAGCCCTCAGCTGCATGTGCTGAGCGAAAGGAAAGGCAACAGAGCTCCTCTCTGTGAGCAGCTTCCAATAATGCCTGGATGGCAGATATATTCTCTGGCACCAGCTATTGTCCAGAGATCCCAGAGATTTCCCACAGGCTTCAGCAGCCCGACTAGTTCCTTTTTTTTTGCATGCTCTTTAATGAAAGACAAGGAAGACTTTTTTTTAGTTTGATTCCAAAATAAAAGCTGTGAAAGGACTTATGTAAATGTTGCGGACTCTGGACATTCCCTGAGTTTGTCTTTTTCCTTCAGGGCATTTAAGTGTGTGGCACAGCCTTTTCAATGCACTCTCAATGACAACAAAATGTTCAAAGCATTGTCTGAAGTAACTTAGCTTCCTTTTTTCTATGTCTCTCTTCCAAGTGGAGTTCCTCCAGGATCGACTGGTTTGTTCTCTTGATTGCCCATGGTACCCTCAGGATGCATCTGTAGCACTGCGTACTAGACCAGATTGGCTTCATGCTAGCGAAAGCAGTTTTTGCACTCGCTAGTCTGCGCCTGATCTCTTTCAAGCTTCTGTCTTTGTTGTATATCCCGGGTACAAAGTAAGTGAAGTTTCCAACCTGTTCAATTCTATCTCCATCAAGGACAAAATCTTGCCCGTCAAACTCTCCGTCTTCCACTGGGATCTTGGTTTTCTGATGTTCAGAAATAAGCCTTTCTTCTTGTCACTAGATTTTCACGTCCTTTTTACTCTTTACTAGTCTCTCTCTGCTTCCTTCTAAGAGGGTGGTGTCTCTCTCTGCTTCCTTTCAAGAGGGTGGTGTCTCTCTCTGCTTTCTTCCAAGAGGGTGGTGTCTCTCTCTGCTTCCTTTCAAGAGGGTGGTGTCTCTCTCTGCTTCCTTTCAAGAGGGTGGTGTCTCTCTCTACTTCCTTTTAAGAGGGTGGTGTCTCTCTCTGCTTCCTTTCAAGAGGGTGGTGTCTCTCTCTGCTTCCTTTCAAGAGGGTGGTGTCTCTCTCTGCTTCCTTTCAAGAGGGTGGTGTCTCTCTCTGCTTCCTTTCAAGAGGGTGGTGTCTCTCTCTGCTTCCTTCCAAGAGGGTGGTGTCTCTCTCTGCTTCCTTTCAAGAGGGTGGTGTCTCTCTCTGCTCCCTTTCAAGAGGGTGGTGTCTCTCTCTGCTTCCTTTCAAGAGGGTGGTGTCTCTCTCTGCTTCCTTTCAAGAGGGTGGTGTCTCTCTCTGCTTCCTTTCAAGAGGGTGGTGTCTCTCTCTGCTTCCTTTCAAGAGGGTGGTGTCTCTCTCTGCTTCCTTTCAAGAGGGTGGTGTCTCTCTCTGCTTCCTTTCAAGAGGGTGGTGTCTCTCTCTGCTTCCTTTCAAGAGGGTGGTGTCTCTCTCTGCTTCCTTTCAAGAGGGTGGTGTCTCTCTCTGCTTCCTTTCAAGAGGGTGGTGTCTCTCTCTGCTTCCTTTCAAGAGGGTGGTGTCTCTCTCTGCTTCCTTTCAAGAGGGTGGTGTCTCTCTCTGCTTCCTTTCAAGAGGGTGGTGTCTCTCTCTGCTTCCTTTCAAGAGGGTGGTGTCTCTCTCTGCTTCCTTCTAAGAGGGTGGTGTCGTCTATGTATCTCAGGGTGTTACGCATCCTCCTGTCGATCATTATTCTCTCTCCTCCTCATCTTGTCCTGGTAGTGCATTTTGGATGATTTCTTCTGCATAGATGTTGAACAGCATTGGACACATAACACATCCCTGTCTGACCGCTTCCAACTGGGAACCATTCTGTTCATCCACTTTCTGTCCAGACTGCTGATTTCTGATTGTCATGCATTCTCTGCATTGTTTTCCACAAGATGTTATGGTGTAGTCTATGAAAGCCATGCAGAGTGGCTGATGATATTCTCTACATTGCTGCATGAGGTTTCTCAGGATGAAGATTTGGTCTCTTGCTCCCCTTCCCTACCTGAATCCAACCTGTTCTATACCTAGTTCTTCTTCTAGCTAGTTATCATTGTTCTCATGAGGATTCAGAATATACTCAGTAAACGTACCACTAGTAAAAGGTAAAAATCATATATTTCCATTTTTATATATATATATATATATATATATATATATATATATATATATATATATATATATATATATATATATATATATATATATATATATATATATATATATATATATATATATATATATATATATATATATATATATATATATATATATATATATATATATATATATATATGGGATGAAGGCTATATTTGCATCCTGAGCCATTCGAAAGAAAAAAGGCGTAATATCACAGTAGTGATGTCAAAAAGTGATAATTCCTTTTTGGAAAATATACTTGAACTTTGACCCATTCGACTCCTCGAGACCATCACTTTCAATTCAAACACAAAATGTTTTGTTTTCAATCACTCGATAACACCCAGAGTACAGAAATGTTCATTAATGATCAACAAAAAGAGAATATGTTAAAAAAAATGATGTAAAGCTGGTATATTCGTATCTCAGAGAAACTGGAGAGGAATGGGAATTAAACCAAGGTATAGACAATCATCCAAATAAAGCTGATATATAGATAAATGACATAGAATGTTTGTACAGCACTGAAACACTAAGTTTAAAAAAAAAACAACTGTACTGCCTAACCTCGTCTTCTTTAATATTATCATCACAAGGGTATCGATGTATTATAAAAATAATAGATGGGCCTCTTCAGTGAGTTACAGAAAAACAATTCCATCTCGGGTTTCTGTGACAGTTTATTAATTACTCGACCTTCGCTCTCGTAATTTATGACATCACAGAGACCCAAGATTACACTAGCATATGGAATTAAAAACGGCAAAGCTCAGTTGGAAAGGAAAGCAGTTTAATGAGTTAAGCCTGACAGCTAAAGCAAGATGACGCAGTTCTGCAGTAACCAGCTCTTGTCCTTTGAACAATTTCATATCGCTATATACCTTAACAATGCCAGATGTGGTCTTAAACACACAGTTCTTACTTATAGATGGACTATACATATTACACTGCTTGAGCTGTATTATTAAATATTACCACTGCTAATCATAGACATATCTGTTTAAAATCAGCCACAAAATAATTTAAAGTGATAGGGTTATCTAAAATTATACAAAGTTAGGAAACTAGGTAGAAAATCATGTTTACAACATCTATTTAAAAAACAGATAGTAGAATAATCTACCAGGCTACCTACATCAACCCTGAATAAGAATTCTAATATTAGTACTTTTTATTTTTAAACTGGAAGCAGATTTTTTGTTCCTATTACATTTCTAAAGCCAGTAATCTTGACTCGATCAATACACATATTGTTATTAATCCACAGAGTTGATTAATGGTGAACAGAATAAAGAGTTTTGTTACATCTTCAGACTCTGCATGTTTATATAGTTCCATTAACAAAGTTCAATAACTTCTTTTGTGTTTCGAGATTTTACCTCCCACTCTACTTTCATCACCTCAGCTACCAAATTCAAAATAACATCAAACCAACCAAGAAAAAAGTGAATACCAAGCTCACTGAGAAAGGCAGTGTGGATAGTGTTGCTGGCTGTTTACACACAGTACAGAAGCTACCTCAGTAAATATGTGTGGCAGACCTAGCTATGTTTTTCCATCCAGACTTACAGGCATTGTATACTATGACGCTTGCAGGGGTACATCACTGAGGAGCTTCTCATCAGCTGTGATGGATAGTGCAAGCTCAGTTCATGAGTGCACATTTTAACGAAATATACTGAACACTCCACTCACAGAGCTGACATTTTTTTCTATTGTTTTTTCACGTCATGCTAAGAGAATATAAACTGCCGTCTTTCCCGTCTCTTGGGCGCATGACGAGAATGCTACAATGTAAACGAGTGCGCTAAACGCCTCTTACTAAAGCACAAGGGCTTCATTTACTTCACAGCCTCACAGTTCTGGATGATTGCTGCAGGCATTCGAGTCTGTACCTGGCTGTATATTCTGAAGGTAGGCTGGCCACAGCTATATATATTGAAGAACAGTTTCTTTGTGCATCTCTAGTGCTGTGTTGTAACTGAGGGGTGCACTGTTCCAGCATGCTTCACTGATCATACACGATTTCATTCAATAAGTGACTGTGATCCTGTGATACTGAGAGCCTGTTAGTAACTGCTGGAGGCATGCTGCTGTGCTGTTTCAGGATGCTTCACTGATCATACACGACTTCATTCAATAAGTGACTGTGATCCTGTGATACTGAGAGCCTGTTAGTAACTGCTGGAGGCATGCTGCTGTGCTGTTTCAGGATGCTTCACTGATCATATACGACTTCATTCAATAAGTGACTGTGATCCTGTGATACACAGAGCCTGTTAGTAACTGCTGGAGGCATGCTGCTGTGCTGTTTCAGGATGCTTCACTGATCATATACGACTTCATTCAATAAGTGACTGTGATCCTGTGATACTGAGAGCCTGTTAGTAACTGCTGGAGGCATGCTGCTGTGCTGTTTCAGGATGCTTCACTGATCATATACGACTTCATTCAATAAGTGACTGTGATCCTGTGATACTGAGAGCCTGTTAGTAACTGCTGGAGGCATGCTGCTGTGCTGTTTCAGGATGCTTCACTGATCATACACGACTTCATTCAATAAGTGACTGTGATCCTGTGATACACAGAGCCTTAGCTGATTAACAGCGAAACCAAATAAAGCATGAATCCTAATAAAAGAATAAGGACTGGCGAGGCATCGATGAAATTCTTATTCCTGCAAAACCTTCACACCGTGCCATACTGTAACACTACAGCAGGATATTGAAACCTCTACACCGTGCCATACTGTAACACTACAGCAGGATATTGAAACATCTACACCATGCCATACTGTAACACTACAGCAGGATATTGAAACCTCTACACTGTGCCATACTGTAACAATACAGCAGGATATTGAAACCTCTACACCGTGCCATACTGTAACACTACAGCAGGATATTGAAACCTCTACACCGTGCCATACTGTAACACTACAGCAGGATATTGAAACCTCTACACTGTGCCATACTGTAACACTACAGCAGGATATTGAAGCCTTTACACCGTGCCATACTGTAACACTACAGCAGGATATTGAAACCTCTACACCGTGCCATACTGTAACACTACAGCAGGATATTGAAACCTCTACACTGTGCCATACTGTAACAATACAGCAGGATATTGAAACATGTACACCATGCCATACTGTAACACTACAGCAGGATATCGAAACCTCCACAGCGTGCCATACTGTAACACTACAGCAGGATATCGAAACCTCCACAGCGTGCCATACTGTAACACTACAGCAGGATATCGAAACCTCTACACCGTTCCATACTGTAACACTACAGCAGGATATTGAAACCTCTACACTGTGCCATACTGTAACACTACAGCAGGATATCGAAACCTCTACACCGTGCCATACTGTAACACTACAGCAGGATATTGAAACCTCTACACCGTGCCATACTGTAACACTACAGCAGGATATTGAAACCTCTACACTGTGCCATACTGTAACACTACAGCAGGATATTGAAACTGGAAATGTACTGATGACTCATCCCACTGTAAGCTGAATCTGCCTCCTGTTTGCTGATCCCTTACGTGAAGTGCTGTGGTGACTATGAGAGTCTGTATAAAGAGAGAGTGGCTGACTTACCATCCACGGGGTTGATGTAGTCCGGGAGGTGTGCAGCCATCGCTGCTGCTGCTCCGCTCTGCATCAGGAGTTCCCCATAAGGGCTGCGGTGGCTGGCCATCACTGCCATTTGGTGGTAGTACTCAGCAGGGGTAGCTCCAGGGGGGGGAGGGGGCAGGCTGAAAAGCCCTCTCTCCTTCAAGTGTTCGTGTGTAACTGCAGGGGAGCAGAAGAAAGCGAGAAAACAAATCAAACAGTACTCCACGCTGGTTAACTGCCCCTTGTGAGGCAATGTGTTGTGAGACTGCTGCACTGGAGTACAGGGCCTCCTCTGCTCTCCCAGACGGGATTTCGTAGGGCTTTGACTGACGCTGGTTTGGGCGTGTTTGTGTGGACAAAAGAGAGCCGAGCTGGGGCCTCTGCATTCCTCTGTTTCCTCAAACTTATAAACAAACCCAGCTCCCCTGAATTGTTTTTCCAGTGCAGAAACCTAACTGACAGAGGGAAGGACCGCTATCCCCTGCAGTAATAATGATGTAACAGTGTTAACATCTGCACCCATTAAACCAGGGTTAAAAGTGTCAGAGGCAATAAGGATTAGACATGAGTTTTACGTGGCCCGAGTCACTTGGTCCGCTGAGTTTCATTTCTGCTTCTCTACAACATTCGGAAACATCTGCTCTGTTTAAGATTTCGGTTTTTTTCTGTGAAGCCTGTTGTTTGTTTTGTTTTCATCGCTTTTTGTCGTACTTGTTTCAAAAGAAATTACAAGTTATACAAATTAAAATAGGCATTTTTTTCAGCTTAATTAGATCCAGATTTGTCCTACATGTTTCAAGTAACTACTTTTGATCAGCTAATTGCATAACATGCCTGAAACAGCAGATAACCCCAAACCCAGTCCTAGTGAAACACAAATCTCTTTATTACACTTTCTGGTCAGTGATCACAGGTGGGCTTATAACATGCCTGGACTGCATTTGGAATCTATTGCTCTCTAAACATAAGAACATTCTTAAAACTAAGTTCTCCTGCAGTAACATGATAAGAAAAGTGCAACTTGTTTGCCAGACATTGGCTGCTACTTATACTACAAACTGCCAGGACTGTTCCGAGGCAGGTTTGTTAAAAACGATTGCCAGACGACCACTGCAGCTGCCTGCAATCATACTCCAGGGCAGCTAGAGCATGTGGAAAACAACCGTTCTGATAGAAAAAAACATAACCACACATCCCTGAACACAAAGTGACGGTTTGAACTTACCCACACTCTACCAAAGTGAAGCAGCTAAAAACCCAGGGATCATTCAAAACAACAATCAGGTCCTGCCCTGGGCTAACAGTGTGCTAGCAAGGGATTCAGCTTGGTGGGAAGAGCAGTCTTCATGTTTTCTGAGCACTTCTTACATTCTGCTTTCTTATTCAGCTACAAATGAGAGGACCAAACTGATACATTCTCATTTCAAAGGCTGAATTCCAACCCTCCCCCTAGCACTATCATTCTCACAGGAAATACCTCTCCAAGATCCTTAGAGGTTTACAGCTGTTAATGTGTCCAGGATCATTCCCCTTTGGTTTAGGTTAAGGGAGGGTATGATAAAGCAGAGGGGATGCAGTGCTGCTGAGCTTCATCGCTAGTGGTGTTTGTAAGGCCATGGTTTTGTTGCACCAATAGTCCCAGGTTCTGTAAAACATCCTGTGCTGTGAATTGAAACATTTCTACAGTACTGTGAAGTCACGGGACAACCTGGACTGAACATGAAGCTGGAACCCTGGTTGCAGTTAGTGCTCATTTGAATTTGTTGTTGTTTATTTGTATTTTTTTTATAAATGGATCACTTTAAAGTCAGTGGGAGTTCTCCAGTTATTTTTTTTTTCCTCAGCCACTTTTATGTCCAGTAAGATCTACTCTGCTTTGCTTATTTAACTTTAAAAGCTCAGGTGCTCTACTGTTGACAGACTGTAAAAAGGTGATTTATTTCCCATTCTGGCTCTCGGTCTGAACCTGTTATAGTAATACAGCAAAAAAGATGGACCTGTCATCACCCTGAGCACAATCCAGAGAACTCCTGTTTCCACTGGCAAAACAGTCATGTTCAAAGAGCGCATTGGTAGCACACAGCAAGCTAGAATGAACACAACTGTGTAGGATGGTTCTCCTTTACAAGAACGACATGCAATGCAAAATGCCTGGTCTGTATGTACGTGTGTGAATATTGGAGATCTCAAAATTAGGAAGCATCACGATAGAGTAACCTGATAAATCTGTAAAGAATCTTTTTTATTTTGAATTACCCTTTCAAGCCAACCCTTTTGTACCACTTTGTTATGACATCAAGAACAGACAAAGAGCATTGTAGAACATCACAAACTTGTCCGTCTGGGTGGCAGCGTTAACCTAATGTGCCGCTCCACCTTTTTATGTGAAGCTGCAATAAAGTTCTCCAGAAGTGGGCAGCACAACATAGCTCTCAATAAAGGATTGTGAAGGGGGCAACCTCAAGAATGCTACATACATCAGGTTCAAATAAAGCTTTCCTGTTTTATTGCCGGAGAGACTAATCTGCTCCAGTCCTGGTGATTGTTCTGCTGCACTTGAAACGTCTGCAGCCCCTTCTCGAGAGCTCTCGAGGAGGCTGTGCATTACTCACCCTCCGCTGGGCTCAGGCCTCGGGCTGCTGAGATCATGGAGAGTGTGGGGCTGCCGTGCACGGAGCGGAGGTAGTTCTCCATGTGGGGGCTGACGTAGTGGTGAGGAGCGTTGAAGGGGTGCTCCCCGACGGCGGCAGGGTGGGGGGACAGTCGAATGAGGGAGATGTCGGAGATGACAGGGCTACCAGTTAATCCAGGAGGGCTGCAGATTAAACAGAAAGAGTCAAAAGGGTAGACAATGAACTAAGATATACAAGCTAACATGTAGCATCTACTAGCACACAAGGCGGTGGTGAGGTGGGAGGGTAGCACAGTGCCCATAGCATCACTGATTCCCAAAAAAGAAATGTGTATAAAATAAACATCAAGAGCCCTTGAAGTCAATTCTTCAGTTGTTTTTTAATATAATTCGGACACTGGAGGAAATGGCTTTGTGCATTTCCTCCTTTATGCATTTCGTTGACACCAGTTACCAATAAACACAGTCCGCAGACCTTGCTTTCACTCTAACATCACGTCAGCACCTACGAAAAGAATCGTTGAAGATTTGTGGCAGATTGGCAGGACACTTCTGATCAGCTTTGTGTAACTTTAAATTGCATGTTTCTTGATTCTCCTCCCCTTTAATTGAAACAGAATTTAACCTGCCGCGTTCAAAGTTGTAAATGTGGATTCTCTTTTGTAAAAATCTGAAAGGGAAAGTAGGATCCAATTGCTGCTCTTCCCAATAGGATTGTATAGAAACATTTTGGGATCTATAGTAAACAATGTCTTGTTTTCCATCATAGACCTGTAAGAAGAAGTAATTAATATCAATATCTTGTACTGAATTTGTAAAACAGATCTAACATGACTGTTTTATATGTGTTGTAGTGTTAATCCAGGTTGTTCAGCTCATTTAAGGTGAGTAAACATGGCACAGAATGCAGACAGTACTGCATAGCTGTGGCAGACTTTGGGCCTGGGCACGTCTGCTTGCATCCGAGTGGTATGTTTCCAAGGCATGCATATCCATCACAAGTAGAATCTCAGACAAGGCCCTAAAATTAGTTACTGAAACAAAATGATAATGAAACCACTGGCATAAATAACAGAACAAGGTGGTGGTTTAATATGCAAATGAAAAAAACAGCAGACTGAAATCAAAGATCCCTGTTCCCCAGGCTGTGGTTCCTCAGTGATGTTTATCCAAGTCTGTTCAATCAGTCCGCAAGCACTTTCTGCTTCACTTTCAAGTAGCGCTTGACAAGGCCGGAGACTGTTGTAATGCTGAGGATTAAAGGCACACTCAAGACTGACAGAGCACATCAGAATACCTTTACATGCTGATCCACACACCGATGCTTCTTTACATGCAAGGCTGTTCCGACGGATTTAGTGACTCTTGCCTAAGCAAGAAGCACCTAATGGCACGTAATGTGATGCGGGAGATGTACGCTTTACTGCTGTGTCTTCTTTACTTTGTTTTAGCTATCTGAAAGGCTTTTGTTGTCAGGTAGTGGCTCTTCTGTTTCACAAGCCTGGCCAGATGGCTGCTGTAAGACAAACACCAGCAGCAATCTCAGGGAGCTCGCTGGAGCATCTGCAGACCGGCTTTGAAGATGAGCGCTGTGTATTTAATGTCACACTTAATACAGAGCAGAGTAGTGCTTCCCAGTACAAGAATGACAAGCCAGTGGGAATGCTTGGTAAGAAAGATATATAACTTGAAGGAGATCAGAGGTTTACTGGTGTCCTACAGAGATTAGACAGATCAGAGAATCAACTGTAACAGACATGTAAAAAAAACCTACAGCGAGTGAATGGAACCTTAAATTCATTTCTAAATTCTTTTAAAGACACTCAGCCATCGTCAAGGTCATGCAGGATTGTAAAGTTGGTAAAAATAAAGCACTGCAGATTGATTGCTGTCCTCAGTGAAGGATTACTAAACTATACATCAAGCTGCTTTAATCCTGTAAAGTGATAACCCAGCTGGCTCTAGAAAGAAACCACTATTGGTTTATAGGTACCATTATAAAAGTATACCACAGTATTTTTTTATTGCATTTTTGCAGTTTTCCTCCATGCTTTTACCATGATTATACTGTGCATTTCCCATAGTTTACCCTCATTTGTCATGTTTATTAATATGCTTTATCATACCTCACTATTTATACAATGCTTACCTATGCTTTACCATACCTCGCTGTTCTTTACAATGCTTGCCTATGCTTTACCATACTTTACTATTCTTTACAATGCTTACCTATGCTTTACTTTACAATGCTTTGCTATGCTTTACATAAACGCTGTACTACAAATACGAAAATTGGATGGAGCGATTAAGAAATGTTACCATACCGGACCTAACTATGCTTTACAATATGCTTTACCATACCTTACTATTCTTTACAATGCTTACCTATGCTTTACCATACCCTATTCTTTCTGTGCTTTACCATACCTCGCTGTTCTTTACAATGCTTGCCTATGCTTTACCATACCTCGCTATTCTTTACAATGCTTGCCTATGCTTTACCATACCTTGCTATTCTTTACAGTGCTTGCCTATGCTTTACCATACCTTACTATTCTTTACAATGCTTGCCTATGCTTTACCATACCTTGCTATTCTTTACAATGCTTGCCTATGCTTTACCATACCTCGCTGTTCTTTACAATGCTTACCTATGCTTTACCATACCTCACTGTTCTTTACAATGCTTACCTATGCTTTACCATGCCTTGCTATTCTTTACAATGCTTACCTATGCTTTACCATACCTCGCTGTTCTTTACAATGCTTGCCTATGCTTTACCATACCTTACTATTATTTAAAATGCTTGCCTATGCTTTACCATACCTCGCTATTCTTTACAATGCTTACCTATGCTTTACCATACCTCGCTATTCTTTACAATGCTTACCTATGCTTTACCATACCTCGCTATTCTTTACAATGCTTACCTATGTTTTACCATACCTCACTATTCTTTACAGTGCTTACCTATGCTTTATCATACATCTCTATTCTTTACATTTCTTACATATGCTTTACCATGCGTTCACTTCACTTTATTACACTCTGAAGTGCTTTTACTATGGAAAAAGTATAAAGGTTGGTCCCCAAGAATAACATGGCTTTGAAGTTGTGTAACTACCTCCATGTGTATTATTTAAAAGGCATTCTGCACCATTACTAGTGAACATTTAAACATCTTTTTAAATACTGCTAGTCAAATTAAGATAACTGAGACTGAGTCTAAGATAACTGAATTGTCTTTCTTTACCAATTCAAATTAGCTTCATCTGGAAATAAGAAATGATACTGTTATTCTGAGATACCAGGCTTTACAATATCTTATGAAACTGGAATCACTCTGACGAGCTATTAAATAATGCAGAATGTAATACAATACTAGCAAGCAGAGGCCACGTGTTTTCAAAGGCTGGATCTGAACCTCAGTCGTTCCGGACCGTTAGAAGATCCTGGGTTTCTCATGTATTAGAACTGACTGTGCCTGGGCCCAGCAATGCCTGGACCAAACACCATGTTGTTTCTGTTACACCACTGCAGACTGGCCTGGAGATGAACTGCTTTAAATAAATCTATGTTTAAAACTGAATAGAAACAGAGCTCTTCTCATATGCTACCCACACTCATTCATTTTCATTACAGCAGCAGAAACAGGGTCATATATTAGATTTAGAAGTGAGTAGTTTTTCGAGATTTACGAATAAACTGTAAATTTACAGTATAATCGTAAATCTCGAAAAACTACTCACTTCTAAATCTTTTGTAGTCATTTTTGTATTACTTTAGTATAAATACATGTTCATTTGGATTCATATGTTGTTTTTTTTCTGACTTTATGTGAACAAAAAGACACAAATTTGCCCGTTTTCTCATTGGAAATAGGTACATTTCAAAATATCACTGTCCTGGTCACAAAAGCAAAATTTGTGGGGACTAATAGCCATTTTCTATACTTTTGAGGCATAAGCAATCAGGAAATAACACTTACTACCCAGGAACAAAAATTGTGTTACATAGTGTAATTAGTCACAATCAAAAGTGCCTTTGAAAAGGGCCTTTTTAATGATTTAAACAGATCTTTATCACTAACATTTAACTGTGTCAATCCTGCCTGGTTTTCCTATAAAGCATATTTGCTTCATTAGTAAGCACAGTACAACATATCCACTCATAAACTCAAAACACCTGTGTATAAACTCAACACACCTGCTCATAAACTCAACACACCTGCTCATAAACTCCTTACTGTCATTGAACTCATCACACCCACTCATAAACACAACACACCTGCTCATAAACTCAACACACCTGCTCATAAACTCAACCCACCCACTCATACACTCAACACACTCGCTCATAAACTCTACACACCCACTCATAAACTCAACACACCTGCTCATAAACTCCTTAATGTCATTGAACTCAACACACTCGCTCATAAACTCAACACACCTGCTCATAAACTCCTTACTGTCATTGAAGTCATCACACCCACTCATAAACACAACACACCTGCTCATAAACTCAACACACCTGCTCATAAACTCAACCCACCCACTCATACACTCAACACACTCGCTCATAAACTCAACACACCCACTCATAAACTCAACACACCTGCTCATAAACTCCTTAATGTCATTGAACTCAACACACTCGCTCATAAACTCAACACACCTGCTCATAAACTCCTTACTGTCATTGAAGTCATCACACCCACTCATAAACACAACACACCTGCTCATAAACTCAACACACCTGCTCATAAACTCAAACACCCACTCATACACTCAACACACCCGCTCATAAACTCTACACACCCACTCATAAACTCAACACACCCACTCATAAACTCAACACACCTGCTCATAAACTCCTTACTGTCATTGAACTCATCACACCCACTCATAAACACAACACACCTGCTCATAAACTCAACACACCCACTCATAAACACAACACACCTGCTCATAAACTCAACACACCCACTCATAAACACAACACACCCGCTCATAAACTCAACACACCTGCTCATAAACTCCTTACTGTCATTGAACTCAACACACCCGCTCATAAACACAACACACTTGCTCATAAACTCAACACACCTGCTCACAAACTCAATATACCCACTAATAAACTCCTTACTATCATTGAACACAACACACCCACTCATAAACACAACACACCCGTCATAAAATCAACACACCCGCTCATAAACTCCTTACTGTCATTGAACTCAATACAACTACTCATAAACACAACACACCCGCTCATAAACTCAACACACCTGCTCAAAAACTCCAACTCAACACACCCACTCATAAACACAACACACCTGCTCATAAACTCAACACACCCGCTCATAAACGCAGCACATCCACTCATAAACTCAACACACCCGCTCATAAACTCAACACACCCGCTCATAAACTCAACACACCCACTCATAAACTCAACACACCCACTCATAAACTCAACACACCCGCTCATAAACTCAACACACCCACTCATAAACTCAACACACCCACTCATAAACTCAACACACCCACTCATAAACTCAACACTCATTGAACTCAACACACCCACTCATAAACTCAACACACCTGCTCATAAACTCAACACACTCATAAACTCAACACACCCACTCATAAACTTACTGTCATTGAACAACACACCTGCTCATAAACTCAACACACCCGCTCATAAACTCAACACACCTGCTCATAAACTCAACACACCTGCTCATAAACTCAACACACCCACTCATAAACAACACACCCGCTCATAAACTCAACACACCTGCTCATAAACTCCTTACTGTCATTGAACTCAACACACCCGCTCATAAACACAACACACTTGCTCATAAACTCAACACACCTGCTCATAAACTCAACACACCCACTCATAAACTCCTTACTGTCATTGAACTCAATACAACTACTCATAAACACAACACACCCGCTCATAAACTCAACACACCTGCTCAAAAACTCCTTACTGTCATTGAACTCAACACACCCACTCATAAACACAACACACCCGCTCATAAACTCAACACACCTGCTCATAAACTCCTTACTGTCATTGCACTCAACACACTCATAAACACAACACACCTGCTCATAAACTCAACACACCCACTCATAAACGCAGCACATCCACTCATAAACTCAACACACCCGCTCATAAACTCAACACACCTGCTCATAAACTCATAAACTCAACACACCCGCTCATAAACACAACACACCTGCTCATAAACTCAACACACCCACTCATAAACGCAACACATCCACTCATAAACACAACACACCCACTCATCAACTCAACACACCTGCTCATAAACTCAACACACCTACTCATAAACTCCTTACTGTCATTGAACTCAACACACCCACTCATAAACTCAACACACCTGCTCATAAACTCCTTACTGTCATTGAACTCAACACACCCACTCATAAACACAACACACCTGCTCATAAACTCAACACACCCACATATGAACTCAACACACCCACTCATAAACACAACACACCTGCTCATAAACTCAACACACCCACTAATAACTCAACACACCCGCTGATAAACTCCTTCCTGTCATGGAACTCAACATAGCCACTCATTAACTTAACACACCTGCTCATAACCTCAACACATCCGCTTATAAATGGTCTATATTAGATTCCCTCAGATCCTGTTCATGTGCTGTCACAGTTCCTAACAAGCCATTCATTTAAGCTAATGCACACTTATATGTGCGTAAATTCCACCACAGTGTTATTAGATTGAAAGACAGATAACACATGCAGCCAGACTTTAAACCAGTCTATGCAGAAATCCCAATCAAGAATATCACACAAACAGTCTGGTACAGTCTATTCCTCATTTCCCTATTTCCCTATTCTTTTCCCATTATTTTTAAAAGTGAATAATATACCAAAGCTTTCAGACCATGTGTACTCACCTCTGCTGTCATACTTTCTCTTTGGGGGAGCAGCCCTGCTAGTTTTAGCATGCTGGTAACCCAATATTATGTTGATGCTGTAGGCATACTTTCAGTAACATCAGCAAGTGCTTTGTGCATCCTCTTATTCTAATTCCTGTTTCAAGTTTTCATTACTGGCAAGAATGTCAAGTGTCTGTAACTTGATAACTGCACACACTGCTGAAATTATTAGACAGAGATTAGAGTGCATTTGGATTCATTACAAAAACATGTATTGAATTTCTTTTTCTTTTTAAAGGTGAACCGAGACAAAAGTGGTACTGTTGCCCCATCTAATAATTAAACAGTTAATTTTCCATTTACTTCTACAAACAAACTCAGTTTCTTATGCGGCACAATGGGTGTGTGTGCTGGGGACGAGGTATGGAAAATGTTATGTGAACCTTAAATCTAAGGGATCACACTGTAGGGCAGAAGCTATTGTATTTAATAAATGGACGCATTCAGTGCAACCCTCTGTAGATGTAATGATGTCAGGAGTATTTTCAAACAGGAAAGCAGCAGCTGGTTTAAGACATGGTCTTGACTGTGCTCTACAGGAGCTTTCTGGGTTGGGTATTTAAAATATGTATATGAAGGGACTACAGGTGGAGTCGAATTAGATTGAGTCATATATCCTTTCAGAGGCTTAACCCAGTCCCTTAGAAAAGTTTGCCATAGTAAAAGCACAGAAAACTGTAATAACGCGTAGTGAAAGCATGGTAAATCAAAGGTAAGCATTGTAAAGATTTGCGAGGTATGGTCCCAGAGTGGCTCCAAAGTCATTTATTCAAAATGTTTTTACGGTGCTGGGGGCTCGAATTCAACAGTGCTCTGACAGACCCACTAGATTAAAGCCCACTGAAGCCAGCCCTTCTGATAAGACGTTACTTGAACATGTTCTATGAAAAGGATTAGACGAGTCACACACATGGAGCTGGGGAAGTGAGATACATCTCTCTTAATCAGCACCTGTCATTACAACAGCTTCCATCACTTCACTGTGGGTGGTAGAAACACAGGAACTGTCCCAAACACAGTTCCTTTTATTGAGAAACAAAAACAACAAAACAAAAACTGTTAACCACAAATCCATAAGTACATCTTGCTATGTCATTGCTGTCAGCTACAAATGTATCTAATAACAAAAGCTCAAAGTGCCCATTTTCCCACACTCCCTGCTGCAGCACTAGATCAATGGATACAGTATTTTACTGTGATAGACACAGCATAATACAACTCAGTGACATCTTCCTGCAGTAGCTATAAGACAAAGTGAACATGACAAATTTCATATACTGATATACTGTAAACCTATAAGACAAAGTGAACATGATAGATTTCATATACTGATATACTGTAAACCTATACGACAAAGTGAACATGACAGATTTCATATACTGATATACTGTAAACCTATACGACAAAGTGAACATGACAGATTTCATATACTGATATACTGTAAACCTATAAGACAAAGTGAACATGATAGATTTCATATACGGGTAAACTGTAGCTCCCCATGGCATACTACTGTACATCACTGGACCTTCTCATAAATTAAACATCATACCCACAGACCTCTTACATTTACTTCTATGGGAGGAAAAAAAAATACAGTAGTACTGATGTTATTTCCCTATTCTATGAGAACACTCAATCAAAGTTTACATTGACACTGTATGTGTGTTTAGATATTTATATATATTTATAGCATTTATATAGCACCTTTCATACAAAAGTAATCGCAAAGCAAGGTACAGTACATAGCAGAAAAAAACCACAATACATTTGTATAGCATGTCACACATACAACTGCCACAGCATAAACATAATGCAAAAGCAGCAATTTTAAAGTTGCATTAAAACCCACTAAGATAAGAAAGCCATTTATAAAAGTGGGCTGACAGAATGCTAACGCAGCGATGAGTTGAAAGCTGGATTATTAAACAGAGGAATAACACGGGTCAGAATATGGGGTACTGCATTTCTTTATTGAGTCCTCCCCTAGCTGCTAGCGGCCTGTCTCTGGAGACAGAAAAACTAACTGAATAAAATGGGGCCTGGCAACCAAAAATACCCCACACGCCATTATAGCTCACACTAGCCTCACCAACTTCCAATATAAGAACAGGCAGCAAGACACAGCAGGGCAGTGTAAAGCATTTGACTAATTAACAACGAATCATCACCCGCTAATAACGAGCGAATCCTGTTAATTTAACATGTTCTTCAGTTTCCTTCTGGGTTTATTTTAGGAGTGCTGTGATAACGAGCGAAGCCTGCGTGTTTAACGTGTCCTTCAGGTTCATTTTAGGAGTGCTGTGATAACGAGCGAAGCCTGCGTGTTTAATGTGTCCTTCAGGTTTATTTTAGGAGTGCTGTGATAATGAGCGAAGCCTGCGTGTTTAATGTGTCCTTCAGGTTTATTTTAGGAGTGCTGTGATAACGAGCGAAGCCTGCGTGTTTAACGTGTCCTTCAGGTTTATTTTAGGAGTGCTGTGATAACGAGCGAAGCCTGCGTGTTTAATGTGTCCTTCAGGTTTATTTTAGGAGTGCTGTGATAACGAGCGAAGCCTGCGTGTTTAACGTGTCCTTCAGGTTTATTTTAGGAGTGCTGTGATAACGAGCGAAGCCTGCGTGTTTAACGTGTCCTTCAGGTTTATTTTAGGAGTGCTGTGATAACGAGCGAAGCCTGCGTGTTTAACGTGTCCTTCAGGTTTATTTTAGGAGTGCTGTGATAACGAGCGAAGCCTGCGTGTTTAACGTGTCCTTCAGGTTTATTTTAGGAGTGCTGTGATAACGAGCGAAGCCTGCGTGTTTAACGTGTCCTTCAGGTTTATTTTAGGAGTGCTGTGATAACGAGCGAAGCCTGCGTGTTTAACGTGTCCTTCAGGTTTATTTTAGGAGTGCTGTGATAACGAGCGAAGCCTGCGTGTTTAACGTGTCCTTCAGGTTTATTTTAGGAGTGCTGTGATAACGAGCGAAGCCTGCGTGTTTAACGTGTCCTTCAGGTTTATTTTAGGAGTGCTGTGATAACGAGCGAAGCCTGCGTGTTTAACGTGTCCTTCAGGTTTATTTTAGGAGTGCTGTGATAACGAGCGAAGCCTGCGTGTTTAACGTGTCCTTCAGGTTTATTTTAGGAGTGCTGTGATAACGAGCGAAGCCTGCGTGTTTAACGTGTCCTTCAGGTTTATTTTAGGAGTGCTGTGATAACGAGCGAAGCCTGCGTGTTTAACGTGTCCTTCAGGTTTATTTTAGGAGTGCTGTGATAACGAGCGAAGCCTGCGTGTTTAACGTGTCCTTCAGGTTTATTTTAGGAGTGCTGTGATAACGAGCGAAGCCTGCGTGTTTAACGTGTCCTTCAGGTTTATTTTAGGAGTGCTGTGATAACGAGCGAAGCCTGCGTGTTTAACGTGTCCTTCAGGTTTATTTTAGGAGTGCTGTGATAACGAGCGAAGCCTGCGTGTTTAACGTGTCCTTCAGGTTTATTTTAGGAGTGCTGTGATAACGAGCGAAGCCTGCGTGTTTAACGTGTCCTTCAGGTTTATTTTAGGAGTGCTGTGATAACGAGCGAAGCCTGCGTGTTTAACGTGTCCTTCAGGTTTATTTTAGGAGTGCTGTGATAACGAGCGAAGCCTGCGTGTTTAACGTGTCCTTCAGGTTTATTTTAGGAGTGCTGTGATAACGAGCGAAGCCTGCGTGTTTAACGTGTCCTTCAGGTTTATTTTAGGAGTGCTGTGATAACGAGCGAAGCCTGCGTGTTTAACGTGTCCTTCAGGTTTATTTTAGGAGTGCTGTGATAACGAGCGAAGCCTGCGTGTTTAACGTGTCCTTCAGGTTTATTTTAGGAGTGCTGTGATAACGAGCGAAGCCTGCGTGTTTAACGTGTCCTTCAGGTTTATTTTAGGAGTGCTGTGATAACGAGCGAAGCCTGCGTGTTTAACGTGTCCTTCAGGTTTATTTTAGGAGTGCTGTGATAACGAGCGAAGCCTGCGTGTTTAACGTGTCCTTCAGGTTTATTTTAGGAGTGCTGTGATAACGAGCGAAGCCTGCGTGTTTAACGTGTCCTTCAGGTTTATTTTAGGAGTGCTGTGATAACGAGCGAAGCCTGCGTGTTTAACGTGTCCTTCAGGTTTATTTTAGGAGTGCTGTGATAACGAGCGAAGCCTGCGTGTTTAACGTGTCCTTCAGGTTTATTTTAGGAGTGCTGTGATAACGAGCGAAGCCTGCGTGTTTAACGTGTCCTTCAGGTTTATTTTAGGAGTGCTGTGATAACGAGCGAAGCCTGCGTGTTTAACGTGTCCTTCAGGTTTATTTTAGGAGTGCTGTGATAACGAGCGAAGCCTGCGTGTTTAACGTGTCCTTCAGGTTTATTTTAGGAGTGCTGTGATAACGAGCGAAGCCTGCGTGTTTAACGTGTCCTTCAGGTTTATTTTAGGAGTGCTGTGATAACGAGCGAAGCCTGCGTGTTTAACGTGTCCTTCAGGTTTATTTTAGGAGTGCTGTGATAACGAGCGAAGCCTGCGTGTTTAACGTGTCCTTCAGGTTTATTTTAGGAGTGCTGTGATAACGAGCGAAGCCTGCGTGTTTAACGTGTCCTTCAGGTTTATTTTAGGAGTGCTGTGATAACGAGCGAAGCCTGCGTGTTTAACGTGTCCTTCAGGTTTATTTTAGGAGTGCTGTGATAACGAGCGAAGCCTGCGTGTTTAACGTGTCCTTCAGGTTTATTTTAGGAGTGCTGTGATAACGAGCGAAGCCTGCGTGTTTAACGTGTCCTTCAGGTTTATTTTAGGAGTGCTGTGATAACGAGCGAAGCCTGCGTGTTTAACGTGTCCTTCAGGTTTATTTTAGGAGTGCTGTGATAACGAGCGAAGCCTGCGTGTTTAACGTGTCCTTCAGGTTTATTTTAGGAGTGCTGTGATAACGAGCGAAGCCTGCGTGTTTAACGTGTCCTTCAGGTTTATTTTAGGAGTGCTGTGATAACGAGCGAAGCCTGCGTGTTTAACGTGTCCTTCAGGTTTATTTTAGGAGTGCTGTGATAACGAGCGAAGCCTGCGTGTTTAACGTGTCCTTCAGGTTTATTTTAGGAGTGCTGTGATAACGAGCGAAGCCTGCGTGTTTAACGTGTCCTTCAGGTTTATTTTAGGAGTGCTGTGATAACGAGCGAAGCCTGCGTGTTTAACGTGTCCTTCAGGTTTATTTTAGGAGTGCTGTGATAACGAGCGAAGCCTGCGTGTTTAACGTGTCCTTCAGGTTTATTTTAGGAGTGCTGTGATAACGAGCGAAGCCTGCGTGTTTAACGTGTCCTTCAGGTTTATTTTAGGAGTGCTGTGATAACGAGCGAAGCCTGCGTGTTTAACGTGTCCTTCAGGTTTATTTTAGGAGTGCTGTGATAACGAGCGAAGCCTGCGTGTTTAACGTGTCCTTCAGGTTTATTTTAGGAGTGCTGTGATAACGAGCGAAGCCTGCGTGTTTAACGTGTCCTTCAGGTTTATTTTAGGAGTGCTGTGATAACGAGCGAAGCCTGCGTGTTTAACGTGTCCTTCAGGTTTATTTTAGGAGTGCTGTGATAACGAGCGAAGCCTGCGTGTTTAACGTGTCCTTCAGGTTTATTTTAGGAGTGCTGTGATAACGAGCGAAGCCTGCGTGTTTAACGTGTCCTTCAGGTTTATTTTAGGAGTGCTGTGATAACGAGCGAAGCCTGCGTGTTTAACGTGTCCTTCAGGTTTATTTTAGGAGTGCTGTGATAACGAGCGAAGCCTGCGTGTTTAACGTGTCCTTCAGGTTTATTTTAGGAGTGCTGTAACAGCTGCTGGAGGAGCTGTTGGGTGTTTCTGTTGGCTGGGAGGTGTAGCTCTGCTGGGTAATAAGTGGAAGTTTATGAAGACGAGGTTCAATGAGGCTCACAGAACTGTAAACAGATACAATCTCTCCAGACCCTCAGTCATTCCACAAGCTGGTGTTCTCCATTGCGGGCCCTTGCCTTGTTCCCAGGCGATCATGTTCCAGCTCAGCCATCTTTAGTTTACTTATTTCTTATTGTGCAACTTTAAGGCTTTTCAGGCTGCTGATAATGAGCCAAAGTGATTCAGCGCCTATGAGGAAACATACACGTGTCTGTAAGAGAAACAATGGGCACAGTATCTCTCTATAGAAAGATGACTACCGCATTATTGTTTCCTGTAAGGGATGTATATTTCCAGCGTTGGAGACATAACGGAGCCACCCATACCTTCCTCCTCTATTTTGGGAACCACTTGCACTAAATTGATGAAACTTTGAGTTAGATCAATCAATCAATCTTTATTTTATATAGCGCCTTTCATAGTGGACCACCATCACAAAGCGCTTTTAACAAAGATGTTTAGCATACTGTGCCACAGTGACTTCTATTGTTCTGATACCTGTAATGCATTATTTATGCAGTATCATTATCAAGGGACATGTAGGTCAGTTACTCTATATTCATTTAAAAGTTGTTTTTTAAAGTTGTAACTTACTAGAGACACCCATCAGGCATAATATATTTTTCTTTTCTTTTCTAAATACTGCTGCATTTGTCTGAGCAGTCTGCCTCAGTAAGTTTCATATTGCCTATGAAGGGCCAAGCAACGTGTTTTAGAGAACATTACTGGTTAACCAGACCTGAGAGTAAATATTTGCAAAAAAAAGGTGCTACCTCCATCCCAGTGCTGGCTGAAGATTTTTGGAAATACTAAGGATTTTGGTTAAGCAAGCAAAAGCAACAACTATATATTTTTACTAATGTGCAAGAACTTACTGGTTGTGAAATTGTTTGTCAAATACCTCAAAGAGGATTTCAGCTAAAGCACTGTGATCCTGATTTGAAATGGATCGTTTTGAAACTTCAAAAGATAGTAGTTGGAAAGGTAGTTGGTTACTTTGTCTGGTTTTTCAGGCAGAAGAAGCCTCAGTTTAGGAAGTGCTGTTGAAAAGCTCTCTGGGCCAATATCAACCACAGTGACTCTCAAAGATTAACCTGGGGCTCTCTGCAGCACACCCCACTTCACTTTGTTACTCAGCCCAGAACACCAGAGGAGGCATAGAAATGGGTGGAGACAGTTTATTTAAAAATGACAACTCCACTTATTATCAGCATCTGTGAAACATGCTGAAGAAACAGACTGTACCGCATCTGTGAAACATGCTGAAGAAACAGACTGTACAGCATCTCTGAAACATGCTGAAGAAACAGGTACTGTACAGCATCTCTGAAACATGCTGAAGAAACAGGTACTGTACAGCATCTCTGAAACATGCTGAAGAAACAGGTACTGTACAGCATCTCTGAAACATGCTGAAGAAACAGGTACTGTACAGCATCTCTGAAACATGCTGAAGAAACAGGTACTGTACAGCATTTCTGAAACATGCTGAAGAAACAGGTGCTGTACATGGATTGAGCACTAATTGAAACTGCTTAACCCTTTAATATTTGCCCTATGTTAACATATACGATCTGAAATCACGATGGACTGTCACGGGACTCCTAGGTCCCAGTCTGAGGTAGTGGATAATTATATGTTAAAACAATAATAATTGTGTTCTGTTCTCATGTATACTCAATAAAGGGGTTCCTTTTTTAAGTATAAAACTTTGCATTCTTCAGCTCGACTAAAATAATTAAGGACTGAAATGGTTAAGTTTACCAGAAGAGAAATGTTAAAAACACTCTTGAACTGTGTACAGTGGTTTCTTTCCTGTAAACAGAAAGCACAGCTGTGATTACTGTAAACAATCTTCTGAGCTCTGTGTACAGCTCTAGTATCACAGTGATGCTATTAGAAGCAGAGTGTACCACAAGCATACCGTTTCTTCACGGGAATTACACAACGCAATCCTATATTCCTGACATTTTCCTTGACTGCAGTGTTTACTGTGATCCTGAGCTGGCAATTTCGCGAAGCCCTGCTGCTACAGAAGCCACTGTGTTATTAAACAACCAGACATCGAGGAGAACTAATATCAGTCATCAGGAAATCATTCTGAAACAAACAAGCAAAAGAAATGTGCATTTCTGGCACTGATATCTAGCTACTTTTTAAATGAATTTTCTCTTGGCTAAAATGATAAATTAGGTGGGACTTATCTATCTTAAACATGAAACTGAATCAGTGAAGAGTTAAATTGTATTCAGTGAAACAAGACTACAGTTTTATTTTAAGTGAGGACCAAAGCTAGATTTTCCCCATTGTTGTGTAGCATTACTAAACTGCTGACTGGGTTTACTGTACTGGTCCCCCAACAGACTTCTTGTACTGAGATTGTTATCTTCAGTGATGGAGATGTGTTTCTGTTCATTATTACCCAATAAAAAAACAATATATAGAGTGAGTCTCTTTGGAAAAAGCAGTTTAAATGTAAGGTTTTACAGAAATGCAGTTAAAAAAAAATTTCATAGATCCCACTGATCAAGAAGCAGGGTCCCGAAGCACTTTGCAAAAAGTCTTCATGGTTACTCAGTCTAAAAGCAGTTCAGGGGCAGGAGCCACGGTTATGCATTTCCCTTTGGAGATTAGCTTATGCAGGTTTAACATGGTATGAAAGCACATTAAAGCACAGTTAACCTGTGGTAAAGCTTGCAGACTCATGGTCAAATCACTGCACAGTATACATTACATGCTTGATCAGAGAACAGCACAGCATGGTAAACAGAATGGTAAATGCTTGGCAAAGTGTAAAATTATCATGCAGATCTATCGTGGTCTGTTCAGATGCAGGCACTGATTTGATGGATTTTTTTTTTGCTTTTTAGCCTTCATGCCAGCCTTCATGTCAGCCTTCATTCTTAGTCTCAGGGTGGGATTATTCATAATAAGTATTGCGCTCAGATCTCGTGTTAGATCTGGGGTCTGCTGTCATCCCTGCGGTTATAAAATAGCTGTCCTGCGTGCACGCTGCAAGGCTTACAGAACAAGCTGCTTATCTTATGACAGCTATGACAAAATAACCCCAGCTCTCATTATGTTATATGCAAACAATGATAAAGGGGGATGTATGGAGGTGTCATGTTTAGCAATCATGAAGCAAACCTTTGACATGAAGCTCCGAGCAGATAATAAAGTGCCCCGCCTCACAACAAATGACACGGCACTTAATTTGCTGTGCAATGTTGTTGTAATTAGATACATTTGGCACAGGTAGTGGAAAAGACAGCTAGATCAAGGCCTTGATGAATTAGGGGTCCTCTGTCAAGATCAAATCACATTAATCAACAAGCCCAAGCACAGAGACAGAATTTTTTCCTACTTCCAGCCTTTTTGATGAATAGCCTTGCTTTCCCACTGCCCCAAGAAATGTATAAACATTGAATCTGTGAATTTAAATGTTTCAGCACGATTTCCACAATTGTATCGATTTTGCTGAAACATCAGGCTTGGCATCTGCTCCTAAAAGGTTTGTGTTCCCAGTTTAGGGTGGCCAAACTCCAGAACATTGCAGAACCGATCCTGAACGTGATCTAATCACACTGTATAAGGCAGTAGACGAAACATCTCTCTTTGACTTTGTTTCTTGTAGTTCTACCTCAGAACCAATACTGCCTTAGACCTCTCTAACCTGCTCTACCAATACTGCCTTAGACCTCTCTAACCTGCTTTACCAATACTGCCTTAGACCTCTCTAACCTGCTCTACCAATACTGCCTTAGACCTTACTTTTCTATGTTTACTTGCTTAAAAAAAAGGCCAGCTCAGGTTTGTGTCTTTCCTGTCATTACTGCCAGCTGTCCATAATTACAAACTGAGCGATCTGCTCTTTGTGTGTGCTGTAATGATGCCTGCAGTGAACAACTGCTGGATTGAGATTATTATAAAAGCAGGATTGACATTATTGGGTATTTAACAACACACACTTTAAGATTCCTTAAACATTCATGGGACATCTAAATACACTGTAATATCTCAATATTTAGCTATGCAGTAACTGATTCAAGTTCTTTGTGAATAGGTAAATAGGTGAATAGGTACGTAAAACTGAAAAACACAGTCCAATCTCTGTTTGTACAATGTTAAGGTAAAGTGAAATATAGTCATATAGATTGTCTGAAGATGTTTACATTGAGTACAAAACCCCTGAGCTTGTATAGAACAGGCCCAGTCTGCATCGTAACCCTGCATGTTATCATGCAAAATGACTGGGAGACTTCACAGTTTGTTTATTAAAAACAGCAGGACTTAATTTCAAGAGATAATTGACATATATCATATTTTAATTGCTAATGAAGATTTATATATTTTAATTGAATATAATAAAAGCATTTTTATACTTTGTTTATGGGCTCATCAGACAAGAATAATCGGAAGAGCGCCATCACATTTAGCCATGGCACATTTAAAGCAGCTGGTTTCCCTTGAGAAAGTGATTCTCCTAGTGTACAGGAGGATCATTCATTTTCCATGCAATAGAGGTTGAAGACTTACCCGTGCATAGCGTGTATGGAGTGTGGTTCATAATGATATCTCCCCTCATGGTGACGCATGTCAATCGGAATTGGAGCGTGGAATGTTGGGAATATGTGGTGTGGGGCTGTGGAGAGAGAGAGAGAGAGAGAGAGAGAGAGAGAGAGAGAGAGAGAGAGAGAGACTTCAAAAAAACTGGGCTTTCAAAAAAAAAGTTCAAAGGCAAAAGAGCTACAATAAAACAAGGTGAATCTCAGAGCAAGCTGAGCAGCTTCTTGTAAAATACTGGCACTATCACACAAGAGAAGTGGAATGAATAAATAATAACAGTGATCCCAAGAAACTCTACATCTCCAACATAAAAGATCTCCAACTGGGCTTCTGACAAAGACCTGCAGCTAGGCACCCTTTGAACTCAGGGAGACGAGAGAAAGAATCAAGGAAAACTGCAGACTGAACGCAAACGGAGCTGACAGCATTGGGGAAAATCCTTTTCTAGCATCTCTATCGTATACTTAAACCAAAAAACCTCTCTTCAGGGGAACTGCAGGCTTGAACAAGGGATGAGCCATGGGTCTCAAGCTGTGCTCATAATAAAATAATCGAATGCAATAATGGCTTGTAAACAATAGCTAATGGCTAACAGCACAACACCCTGTGATCCAGGCTCACATATGCCTCAGCTGTGAGGGCAGCATTAACAGCAGCCGTGCACGGGCTGGATCTGGTCAATATTGCTGTCACCTTGAAATGAAGTGCCGCTGTATTTATCTGAAGTTACTTTACTGCTAAGTAATTGGGAGGTGTTACTAAGTCAAGCTATTATGCAGGTCCTTGCCAATCAGAGGGCTTCATTTCTATTGGATGCTTCTCTTCTATCAATAACATAAAGTCTTTATTTTTTTTAATGCAGTGCTTGGCTTTACATATGTAGTTAGAAATGATTTCTGGTTAAAACAAGTATTTGTAAATTGTGGAGATTACAGACAACAGCTTTATATGCATGAAAAAGACATTTTGCTCAGTTGGGCTTTGGGTGTACTACTAGTTGTAGTTTTTTTTGCTTCATTTTGTTTCTCATTAATATTATTTATTTCTACAACTTCAAGAGCGTTGTACAGTTTAAATTGAACTATGATTTTTTTAAAAGCACTACTTAAGAAAGACTCGACATGCAGACTTTTGTATTGTATTAAATTCCTTCAGCATCTCCTGCAAAGAGACAAGTCTGACCTCGAAGTAGGAAATTCAGATGTCAAAACAACCAGGAACATTATTTCACAGTCTATGCAGAACTGTTGAGCAAAGAGCCCTCGTTGAGTCAATATACACAGCGGACTGTATATCTGTATACCCTAAACAGAAGAGACATTTAAATGTTCATTTTCAAAATGAACAAAGCAAGCTGGTCCTCTTTCGAATTTTTTTTTTTTTTTTTATGGAGATGGGAAGTACCCAGTATAATGGTTCACTGTTTAAGTCCATCGGCTGGCTGAGAGGGTGCAAGCGAAACAGTTTTATTTGAAGCGCAGCTGAAGTTAATGCACCATTAATAATGGTCAGGGTGAATTATCGGAGGAGATAATAGGAAAGCGGGGTCAGGGAAGGTCTAAGAAAAAGAGCTTCGAGAACTGGGTCATGCCCACGTGACAGGGTTGATCAGCTTGGAACACCATCGGAATTCTCGTAGACTGCAGTCATGCACCACTGCATCGAATATTAACTGAGTGAGAGAACCTGGAACTGCACGCAGAGCCAAGCGTGGCGACCTTCGAAATATTAAAAGCCTCTGGAAAGTTTAGAAGTTCCTCGTCTTGAATTGGCTGTGCAAACTGAGTTTGAATTTATTCTCTCTGATTACTTTTTAATTATGACATCGCTACCCTTACAGTTTAAAAAAAGTGCCAACAAAATACAGCGGCATTTAATTTAAAGGTGTCAGCAAAATTGACCCAATCCAGCCGTGCACACCTGATGTTAACAATGGGGTATTTTTCATCATTTTACCAACAAAATTATGAAAAATACACAAGAATTTGTAGGTTTCATTTTTACCATTTGTACACATCCAACACAGAAGCAGGCTAAACTAGAACCCCTTTCACACTAACACTCCTACCCAGGTCCCGACCCAGGTTCTGGCTACCCGCGTCACAATCAAGGATGTGGGTTGACACACTTTGATCCGGGTTGCGGCGCAACAAAATGCCTGACGGCCATTTATAAGCCCATGGAATAACAAACCTGCGTTTTCTTTTATTTGCATTTGTAAGGATTGAGTTTTTAGTACAATGCACTAATGATGGCTGCATGCTGGTTCACAGGGGTGTGTTCCCTCGCGTCCCCCGCTCTGTGCCCTGCCAGTGTTTGCACTGTGTTCTCCTGCCTTGCTCCCCCCCAGGAGAGCTCAGCTGAAACGCAGGCAGGGCTAGGCTGTGACAGAGCAGGCTTATTCCATCACCAAGACAGCTCTATTGTTCCAACGCCGCGGGAAGAACAAAAGCAGAGCACTCTGGAGAGTTCAAGGGCTGCGTTTACCTTATTTACTAGGGCTAATCCCCTGGGGGTAATGCACAACTGGAATGCCGTGCTCAGGCTCTCACATGTATTAGTTAAGGTACTAACATGTTTTTGTTTTTTTTACAGCTGGAGCAAGATTACAATGTAACAGCAACCCCTCATAAATTTTCA
Source organism: Polyodon spathula (assembly GCF_017654505.1). Taxonomy (NCBI): domain Eukaryota; kingdom Metazoa; phylum Chordata; class Actinopteri; order Acipenseriformes; family Polyodontidae; genus Polyodon; species Polyodon spathula. The sequence goes on from NC_054544.1 coordinate 823,129, forward strand.
CTAATATCAGTGCATGTTAATGTAGAGCGTTTAGCTTTTTAAATACTGTGGTAAAAGGCTCTCAAAAAACACCCTACTTTTCTATGTCAAAACCGTACACTTTTAGTCTAAAGCACTAAACACTAACACACACTAAAGCAATATTATCACCGGCTCCCTCAATAGGAGCTACTTGTTTCTTTTGCAGACAGTGCAGAGCAGACAGGACCAAAACAATACAAGAAAAACAAACCAGTCTAAACCTTAAGACTTATTTTAAAAAAAAAATAATAATCATTAGGTTTGCATGTCTCAACTCAGCTGAAAGCAGCGCAACCTCGCACTCTGAAGTAAGTCTCATCCTGGGAGGAAGCACTCACTAACAATAATAATACCCTGAAACGCTAACCCTCGGCACTGTAATTAAAAAGCTTTTTTTTCTGTCTAGGTTGGAAAATGAAGGAGGGAAATTAAAACAAGACAGGAAATTCCACTGGAATAAGCTGGCTTCTGTCCCAACAACACAGATCACTGCCAACCCCTGCACAAGACAGCACCGCGCCCCCAGCCTCAGGGCTTCCACTCAACATACAATCTGCACAGACTTTCTCTAAACACTCCCTGTGCTCAACAAAGACCCCTGCACAAGACAGCACCCCCAGCATCAGGGCTTCCACTCAACATACAATCTGCACAGACTTTCTCTAAACACTCCTTGTGCTCAACAAAGACCCTTGCACAAGACAGCACCCCCAGCATCAGGGCTTCCACTCAACATACAATCTGCACAGACTTTCTCTAAACACTCCTTGTGCTCAACAAAGACCCTTGCACAAGACAGCACCCCCAGCATCAGGGCTTCCACTCAACATACAATCTGCACAGACTTTCTCTAAACACTCCATGTGCTCAACAAAGACCCCTGCACAAGACAGCACCCCCAGCATCAGGGCTTCCACTCAACATACAATCTGCACAGACTTTCTTTAAACACCTCGTGCTCATCAAAGACCCCTGCACAAGACAGCACCGCACCCCCAGCCTCAGGGCTTCCACTCAACATACAATCTGCACAGACTTTCTCTAAACACTCCTTGTGCTCAACAAAGACCCCTGCACAAGACAGCACCCCCAGCATCAGGGCTTCCACTCAACATACAATCTGCACAGACTTTCTCTAAACACTCCTTGTGCTCAACAAAGACCCCTGCACAAGACAGCACCCCCAGCATCAGGGCTTCCACTCAACATACAATCTGCACAGACTTTCTCTAAACACTCCTTGTGCTCAACAAAGACCCCTGCACAAGACAGCACCCCCAGCATCAGGGCTTCCACTCAACATACAATCTGCACAGACTTTCTCTAAACACTCCATGTGCTCAACAAAGAGCACAGCCACCTTATTACACTGTCCTAGACCAGTCGCTGCCTATTTGAACATGAGAGCCATTCTGCTGTATTACATACTGCATTTAGTCTGCTTGGTTATCTCTTCCACAAGACTTTAGTGAATCACAGCAACAAAAGGGATCTGGTTTCAGATGGTGGATATAAGGGTTTATTAGAAGAAAGGAGGAATTAAGTGAGTGGGGCTTCATTTTTTTGAAGAGCATAAAGATGTGTAAAATGATCCTTTTTATTCTTGATGTGGTGTATTAGGTAAATGTTAAGTGGTGTAAGCCTGAACTCCTGTTTTAGCTAGCACTTCATTAAGTGGAGTAAGCCTGGGCTCCAGTTTTACTAGCACTTCATTAAGTGGAGTAAGCCTGGGCTCCAGTTTTACTAGCACTTCATTAAGTGGAGTAAGCCTGGACTCCAGTTTTACTAGCACTTCATTAAGTGGAGTAAGCCTGGGCTCCAGTTTTACTA